>NW_022196913.1:59331172-59338200 GCF_008632895.1 Mastomys coucha
TGGGTTCAGCATCACTCCAGTGGCCTGCTAGGCGGTGGGTTCAGCATCACTCCAGTGGCCTGCTAGGCAGTGGGTTCAGCATCACTCCAGGCTGCATGGTCGCTGTGGAGCTTTCTGTCTTCCCAGCGATGGAGCCACTCGGTGTTTGGTCGTGGATGCCTTAGATATTGGATGAGCTGGTCAGAGTTTCTGTGGCCTGCATGCAGAATTCTGAATGCTGGTAAGACGAAGAGTGCAGGAAAGCAGGTCAGGACGGAGAAGGGAGGGGACAGAGATGGACCGTCGTGGTTTTTTTTTTTCCTTTGTTTTGAGATAGGGTGTCAAGATATAGCCCAGGCTAGATCAAATTTGCATAGATTTGCCTGCCTCTGCTTCCCGAGTGCTGGGATTAAAGGGATGCCTGACTACGTTCCTACTGTTTTAGTTAGCTTAAGGGTACAGTCAGTCCCTCGTGGTGTGGGAACAGGCATGGCAATGAGAGGTGGAGGCCCCGGTCACACAGCGTCCACAGCAAACAGCGGGTAGCCAGAGAAGATGCAGGAGGAGGACCAGAGACATGTGGGAGCACTGTGTGGCCACAGGAGATGGGGCTCAATCCTCTCTCTTCCTCCCTCCTGTTCTTTTCTCCTCCTCCTGTGAGATGGGGTATTGTTGTAGTCCCGGCTTTTCTGAGTCTAGTGGTCCTCCTACTCATCTATACCTGAGTGCTGGGTTCGCAGGTCTGGACCACCATGGCTGACCTTCACTTTCATTTTGTAATTGCTGCTGTGAAAATGCCCGAGAGAAAATGGCTCTTGGGCATGGGTGGCAGCTGGGGTCTGGCTCAGAGTCACTAGGAGACACCCAAGGATTCCTCACACAGGTCAGGACCAGAGAGATCACTATTTGTGTAACAGTGATGCTCAGGTCTGGGTAGATATGAAGAGATAAGTGGAGGCAGAGTAGAAAGAACCTATGGTGGTTTGAATGCTTGGCCCAGGGAGGGGGGCACTACTGGGGGTGTGGCCTTGTTGGAGTAGGTGTGGCCTTGTTGAAGAAGTGTGTCACTGTGGGGGTAGGCTTTCAGACCCTCTGTCTAGCTGCCTGGAAGCCAGTCTTCTCCTGGATACCTTCTGAGGTAGAACTCTCAGCTCCTCCTGCACCATGCCTGCCTGGATGCTGCCTCTCAGCTCCGCCTGCACCGTGCCTGCCTGGATGCTGCCATGTTCCCACCTTGATGATAATGGACTGAACCTCTGAACTTATAAGCCAGCCCAATTAAATGTTGTCCTTTTTTTAAAAAAAAAAAGATTTATTTTATTTTATGTGTATGAGTATACTGCAGCTGTACAGATGGCCTGCTCCGTCCCCGCTCACTCCAGCCCCACTCGTTCTAGTGTAATTCACTGTAGATGTCTTCAGATGCACCAGAAGAACGCATCAGATCTCATTATGGATGGTTGTGAGCCACCATGTGGTTGCTGGGATCCGAACTCAGGACCTTTGGAAGAGTAGCCAGTGCTCTTACCCGCTGAGCCATCTCGCCAGCCCAAATGTTGTCTTTTATAAGAGTTGCCTTAGTCATGGTGTCTGTTCACAGCAGTGAAACCCTAAGACAGTACTTAAGGAACCCTCAGAGCAAAGAGGAGGCTGCGCTCTCCAGAGAGCCTACACAACGGAGCTGGTAGGTTGTGGTGTAGGGCACAGATTTCTTAGCGAGACCTGGCCACTGACATCTCAAAATGAGAGCAGTACTTACAAGACCCTCCCAAGCCTGGGCCTAGTAACATTTTCTTGTGTAAGGACAGATGGGGAGGTCACCACACTCTCCCTGACATGTCCCCAGCTGCACATGGTCTTCTTGTAGTCTCTGGAGCCCTACAGTAATAGTAGGTTGGTTGGGGGTTGTCACCCATGCTGTGGTAGGACTCGTCCATAATGTGGCTTTTTGGAGGCTACCCACCTTGCTGTAGATAAGCCCAATCAACCCATTAGTTCATAAGCCGGACACTGCAGAGTTGTCTTTGGTCTATCATTGGTGGTCTACCTGTCAGGCTCAAGTGTGTATTCTATTTACTGATGAATAGTTCAGTGAATGGTTCTCAATGCTAAGAAGGATATAAAAGAAGGGGTGGCTTGAAAAGTTCCCTGGGGACAGCAAGCCTCTTTAGAGAGGGTGGGCAGGAGCTGACATTTGAGCCAAGCTCTGAAGGACAAAGAGGGAAAATCAATTGTCTAAAGAGATTTGGGGTTGTAAGTATAGCTCAGTGGCTAGAGGGCTGGCTAAGCATATATGGGGTACTGTGGTTCATTCATCTCCAGCACCCTTTAAATAAGGGGTGGTGACACACACCTGGAATCCCAGCATACAGGTAGAGGCGGGAAGGTCAGAATTTGGGTTCATCCTTAGCAACATAGTAAGTTTGAATCTGTGGCCAGCATGGGCCATGAGACAGAGACAGAGGGATGTGGGAGGGTGGGAGGAAGGGAGAGAGAAGGAGGAAGTAACTTCAAAAGCAAAGGCCGAGGCAGAATGACCTTGGCCTGTTGGAGGAGCATGCTCATGGACTCTATGAAGTGGGATCATGCTGGCCTTGAGCCTGAACTTTGGCTCACATTCTCGTTGTCCAGGAAGGCCTTAAACAAAAAAGTTAAACTATTGGATCAATATCAGACGACCTCTCCGAGACACACAAAGAATGTTCTAAAGGGAGGCAAGATGGAAAGCAAGGAGAGTGTTCAGAAAGGCTCATGCCGTGGCCAAGGCCAGAGCTGGTGGGGCTTATCTGGGGTAGCTCAGGGAGAGGAATAAACAGACAGGAAAGTTTCAGAGCAGGAAGTGGGGTTCACAGAAGACCTCTCTGTGTGTGAGATCTGAATGGATAAGATAAGGAAGACAACCCATCTCCAGAAAGACAATTCCCTAGAACTGGGGTGCTTTGGTTTAGAAGAGTAGTAAAAACAAAAAGAAAAAGCAAAACAATAGATGATGGGGGCTGGCGAGATGGCTCAGTGGGTAAGAGCACTGACTGCTCTTCCAAAGGTCCTGAGTTCAAATCCCAGCAACCACACGGTGGCTCACAACCACCCGTAATGAAATCTGACACCCTCTTCTGGTGCATCTGAAGACAGCTACAGTGTACTAATGTATATTAATAAATAAATCTTTAAAAAAAAAAGAATAGATGATGGAAATTCAGGTGCAGAGACTTCATTGATCTTTTCTGACCAGGACGAGGCATGAGATAAAGAAAATGGAGTGGCTTCAGTTTCAAGGAAAGAAACACAAAGAAAGATCGAAGAAGATTGCTTCTTTGGTCCACTGGGAAGAATTATCTGGCTTCAGGACAGAGGAGACTACTGTCTGAGAGGACCACTCACAACAACACTGAGGGTGGAGATGAACATCGTCCTCTTCATTGAGCAGCAGAAGTGGATGCTTAGCTACCATCTGTGAACCCGACTTGCAGTGGGGAGTAGGGGTCTTGCAGTAACACTCCTGCATAGTCTGTGTGGAAGAAAACAGAGGACTCTTTGTTACTTCAGCCTGGTAGAGACGTTAATACCCAAACAGAAAGTCTCTCGACCTCATTGTATCCTGGAGCTAGGAATAGAGATACCTTGTAACCGTCCTGATGAACCTGAAGAGAAATCTGGAAGACACTGTATGAGATGCTGCCAGGAGCACAGACATCTACCACTCCCTCTTTGAAACTGTGAAAGGCTTGCAAGCTCTTCCCCTCTGTCTTCTAGTGATTTTCTTTTTCTTTTTTCTCTGCTACATATGCAGTTATTTATTTTTTTTTTATTTTTTTAACTTTTATTGCATTATGAGGAGAAAAGTTACATGATTTCAATTTATCTGAATTTGTTAACATTTAAAAACATATTTTAGCCGGGCGTGGTGGCTCAGGCCTTTAATTCCAGCACTTGGGAGGCAGAGGCAGGTGGATTTCTGAGTTTGAGGCCAGCCTGGTCTACAGAGTGAGTTCCAGGACAGCCAGGGCTATACAGAGAAACCCTGTCTCAAAAATAAAAAACCAAAACATATTTTAAGTAAATAGAATTAAATCAGACTCTTGTTTCTCTTTTGTATCCCAACTCCTCCCAGAGACACCCCCTTCAATGCCTACAATATCTTTTTTTTTGTCATATTCCTTAAAATTTATAAAATATTACAACAATAAAAATGAGTATTATAAAGTTTTGATATAAAACAACAATCAGTTTAACAGTCTTATGTAGATGCATGTCTACAGCAATACTGAAAATACATACATTTTTCTCAATATAAATTTTAAATAATTCCAAATATATTAACTGTATATTTCAAAATAATACATCACTACTAGTATTTTCTTAAATGAACATAAATATATAAAGTCTTTTTGTTTGTTTGTTTGTTTTGTATTTAGTAGAGTTTAAAATCTTGGCTCTTACTGTGGTACAAGCCCAAAATAAGAACAATTTTTAGACATTGGATTTCATTGTAATAAGGCTGTACTTCAATGACCCTCACATCACCAAAGGATTTTACCTCCATCATGCTAAGCTGAGAGTTGACACTTCTGCTGCGCCGAAGAATGAATTGTAGGCACGATTTTTGGATACAGACTTCCTGCTATGGCCAAAACTATTTGACTTGAGCGAGTAACTTTATTCTCAGCCCACAGTGAACAGGTCACATCCATTTAAGAAATGGTGTATGTATTAAGATGGTCTATCCATAAAGTCATTCACCAACTGTTTCAATGAACAGTGGTTCTGCTTGGAGGGTGGCACAGACATTAGGTGCGGGTAAGAATCTGGTTCATTAGCTGTGATAATTTAGAAAAGCATTCATCTCAGAGAAAAAGTAACTTGTAAAGTACTCTTCTTCAAACTTGATACACGATCTACAAATGTCAAGCAAAGCATTCAGTCTCACTCTTTGTTGTTCTCTTTCCTACAAGCTACCTCCCAAGTTAATTGTCTATGTCTCCCTTGGGTATATAAATACTTTTGAAATATATAAGCTGTTCTGAAAACCATAGTATAGTGTAAAAACATGAAATAAACAATACTACTAATAGAGAGGCTGAGATAGAAGAAGCAAGATTTCAAGACCTTTATGTTGTACACAGCAAGACATTGTCATGAACAAACAAGCGGAAAGTGTATATAGATTGTACAATATTGGATCTATTTCTCCAATTACTAAATTAGAGAGAACATTGGATGACAATCAACAAATTTCTAATTCCTCATATTTTTGGATTTCAGTTGATTAGGATATGTTGGTAATATTAATTTTCATATTAAGATATTAAGAAAAGGTAATTGTTACTTCCTGTTGTTTTTGTTGTAAGAGGTGGAATTAGATTTGCGTAGATTTGTTGAAAGATTACTTTCTTGCTTCTTCTAGGGTGTAGTTTTGCTCCTTATGTTGATGTTTTCCATCTATTATCCTTTGTAGGGCTGGATTTGTGGAAAGATATTGTGTAAATTTTGTTTTGTCATGGAATGTCTTGTTTTCTCCATCTATGGTAATTGAGAGTTTTGCTGGGTATAGTAGCCTGGGCTGGCATTTGTGTTCTTGTAGGGTCTGTATGACACCTGCCCAGGATCTTCTAGCTTTCATAGTCTCTGGTGAGAAGTCTGCCATAATTCTGATAGACCTGTCTTTATATGTTACTTGCCTTTTTTCCCTTACTGCTTTTAAAATTCTTTCATTTGGTATTTTGATTATTATGTGATGGGAGGAATTTCTTTTCTGGTCTAGTCTATTTGGAGTTCTCTAGGCTTCTTGTATGTTCATGGGCATCTCTTTCTTTAGGTTAGGGAAGTTTTCTTCTATAATTTTGTTGAAGATATTTACTGGCCCATTACATTGGGAGTCTTTACCCTCTTCTATACCTATTATCCTTAGGTTTGGTCTTTTCATTTCGTCCTGAATTTCCTGGATGTTCTGGGTTAGGAGCTTTTTGCTTTTTGCATTTTCTTTGACTGTTGTGTCAATGTTTTCTAAGGTGTCTTCTGTCCCCGAGATTCTCTCTTCTATCTCTTGTATTCTGTTGGTGATGCTTGACTCCCAATTTCTTTCCTAGGTTTTGTATCTCCTAGGGTTGTCTCTCTGATTTCTTTATTGTTTCTATTTCCATTTTTAGATTCTGGATGGTTTTGCTCATTTCCTTCACCTGTTTGATTGTGTTTTCCTGTAGTTCTTTAAGGGATTTTTGTGTTGCCTCTTTAAGAGCTTCTAGCTGTTTACCTGTGTTCTCCTGTATTTCTTTGAGGGTGCTATTTATGTCTTTCTTAAAGTCTTGTATCATCATCATGAGAAGTGGTTTTAGATCTGAATCTTGCTTTTCTGGTGTGATGGTTTGTCCAGGACTTGCTATAGTGGGAGAATTGGGTTCTGATGATGCCAAGGAACCTTGGTTTATGTTGTTTATTTTCTTACGCTTGCCCCTGCCATCTGGTTATCTCTCGTGCTACCTGTCCTTGCTAAATCTGACTGGAGCCTGTCCTTCCTATGATCCTGGTTGTATCAGAACTCCTCAGAGTCAGGCTGTCTCTATGATCCTTTGATTCTGGGATCCTGTGACCCTGGGCTTGTTAAAGCATCTGGGAGTGCAGCAGCTTCCTCTGGGTATTGTAGGACTAGCTGCAGAGTTTGCACCCAAGGTCTGCTCAGGGCACCAGCCCAGAAAGACAAGGAGGAACCCAAGCCACTCTGCTGGTGGAGTTCCTGTGTGCCTGGTCCCGCTGGTCCCAGTTACTCCCGGTGTTGGGACAGATGTTGGGTCCTCCTTACCCCTGATCCTGAGTGTCAGAGTATTTGGGAGTGGAGCTTACTCTGGGTCGATTTTCTTAAGTTTCTAACCACCAGGCCCTCCTCTAAGTGAGAGGTAAAATAGTCTTACAATGCAGCATCAGTTCCAGGCACCACTCCGGAAATTCCACTGGTGCCCATCACAAAACTCTTCCAAGGGACTCTGACTTTGATGTCAAAATGTAGTTGAAAGTTGTTCAGAATGATTTTCTTTTCTTTCTTTTTTTTTTTTTTT
>NW_022196913.1:59338316-59341983 GCF_008632895.1 Mastomys coucha
AAATCCGCCTGTCTCTGCCTCCCAAGTGCTGGGATTAAAGGCGTGCCCCACCACTGCCCAGCCAGAATGATTTTTTTAAATCAATTTTTGTGGAGTTTGTGTATTTTACCAGATATTCTGGACTTACTTATACTGCAAAGCTTGACAGAGGGACCATAAATGGTTCAGTAGGTAAAGGTCCTTGCTGCCAAGCCTGATGACGTGAGTTTGATCCTTAGGACCTACATTGTAGAAAGAGATAACTGACTGCAAGAAGTTGTCCTCTGACCCCTGCATGTGTGCTGTGGTATGCTCAGCCACTTATACTAACTTCCACTACAAATAAATAAGTTAATAAGCAAATATATGGCCAGTGAAATGTCTCAGTGGAAAGGCACTTTATTCTCTCTCTCTCTTTCTCTCTCTCTCTCTCTCTCTCTCTCTCTCTCTCTCTCTCACACACACACACACACACACACACTGGTGGTTTGAATGAAAATGACCTCCATAGGTTCTGTAGTTGAATGCTTGGTCCCCAGTTGGTGGAATTGTTTGGAAAGGATTAGGGGGCGTGGCCCGTTGGGGAGGGTGTGGCCTTATTAGAGAAAGTGTGACTCTGAGGGCAGGCTTTGAGGTTTCAAAAGTGCAGCCTATTCCTGTTAGCGCTCTCTCATTTCATGCTTCTGGATTAGGTGTAAACTCTCAGCTACTGCTCCAGCACTATGCTTGCCGACCTACTACCATGCTCCTGTTACATCCTCTGAAACAATAAACCTCCATTAAATGCTTCTTTATATAATTTGCCTTGGTGTCTCTTCACAGTAATATAAAAGTAACTAAAACACACATACACATACAAAATCAATTAATAATAAATGATGAAAAATTGAAAATAAATGTAATATCATTAAGATAATAATAATAATAATAATAATAATAATAATAATAATAATAAAAACAGTAATAATAGAGTCTGGAGAGATGGTTCAGTAGTTAAGAGGACTTGCTATCTATAACTCTAGCTCCAGGGGACCTGATGCCCCCTCCTGGCCTCCTTGGATACCCACATATATAAGCACAGATACAGACACATAAATAAATTATAAAATAAAAATCTTAAATAGATTGAAAAACCTAGATCTCTGATTTTTTTTTTTTAAAGATGCAGGCTATTTGAAGAAAGGAACTAGCTGGGTGTTCAATTCATTAATGCATGCTTAAAAATATACTTGACTTTTTTGGGGGGGGCAGCATATCAAGACAGGGTTTCTCTGTGTAGCCCTGGCTGTAGACCAGGTTGGCCTTCAACTCAGAGATCTGCCTGCCTCTGCTGGAGTGCTGGGGTTAAAAGGCTGCACCTCCACCGACTGCTCAGCTGCTTGACATGTTTTTATACAAAGATTTACTTACTTATATCTTAAGTGTATGAGAGGGTTTTGCCTGCATGTCTATATGTGTACTACATGCATACAGTGGTGCTGTGGAGACCAGAAGAGGGTATTGGATCCCCTGAGCTACACATGGCTGTAAGCTATGTGGGTACTGGGAATCAAACCTTGGCTCTCTGTAGCAACTGCATTTAACCACTGAGCCCATCTCTCTAGTCCCCTAATTCACGAATGTCTCATACCCACCTCCTGCCTCTTTCTGCTGGCTTGTGCACTGCCATGCAGACCCTTGGTTTTAGGACACCACCCCAACACACACACGGACATACACACACGGACATACACACAAGGACACACATACACACACGGACACACACACACACACACACACGGACACGGACACACATACACACACACACACACACACACACGGACACACACATGGACACAGGGGCACACACACACACACACGGACACATGGATACACATACACACACACGGACATACATACACACACACACACACACACACAGACACACACATGGACACACACATACACACACGGACACATGGACACACACACAGACACACACACACACCTACACACATACACACACACACACCTACACACACACCACACACACACACACACACAGTCCTGATTTATAAACCATGACTAAGGCAAACTGACAAAGGATAAGGAAGTCGGAGGAGGATGGTTATCCTAGAGGGACTAGAATACTAAATGGCTCAGGCTTCCTAAATAAAAGGCTCATAGTCGGATACTGACTACAACAGCACAAATAGAAACAAAGTAAAAGTTTTAAAAAGAAAGAAAGAGATTTCCGAGCAGGGCTGGGATTCAAGCGCCTCAGCTCATCAGCCTCCCTGAGCTACTCCAGGAAGACGGCAGGCTGACCTTGGCCAAGAGCCAGATTCGCAGCTCGCCCAGGGACTTGCTTTTAGAGTTTCTCTTTACTCACCACTATCCAGGGGCTGCTCTGGGCTGGTCAATGTAAAGGCGGTGTTATGCCTGGAAGCCACCCTGTGCCAGGAAAGGGTCACAGCTCTGATGCAGCGGAGGCCATGCTCAGCCCGAAGAGAGTTGCTCCCTTACTCTACCATAAACAGATCCACAGCATCGCCCTGCCTGGCCTCCTCCAGGACTGCCTGTGCCGAGGCATTCCACAGTGCCATCAAAGGGCTCTAGCCCTGCCTTGAATTTGGGTCCTGGTAGTTGAGGGGAACACAGCTGGCCTGGGGTTGAGTCAGGTTTCAGACCTGAGCCTTAAGGGTCTGGCAGCATCTACTTCCTGTCTCTGGGGATGTCTGCCCTGGGAACACAGCCACCACACTGTGAAACATGAGCAGTCACACGGGGCTGAGGTTTCTGCCTACAGCTGTACCAGCTACTCCATGGGAGTGACAGATGCCCTCAGCCCCGCCCGGGCTGTGAGCCACCCTAGCTTGCTTTGGAGCAGAGATGAGCTGACCCCACAGGTTCTGCCCAAACTGCAGAGGCTGCAAGCACAATAAACAGTTCTTGCTGTTGTAGGTTGTGCTACGTGGCAATAGGTAAGTGGATCGCCATTTTCCTCTTCTCTTCCAATAATTCTGGACTTAACACCTTTCCATCTTCTCTCATGATCCTGCTGGCTGACACTCATTAACAACCTGGTAGGGCGCCCTCAATTATCTTCATCGTTACAGTCTCCAGCAGTAGCCTGTCTGCAGTGGTTAATCTCCACCCCCCTCCTCATGCCCCTCAAGGGTTTCTCTGTATAGCCCTGGTTGTCCTATAGACCCTCTGTAGACTGGCCTGGCCTCGACCTTACAGAGATCCTCCTTCTTCTGCCTCCCAAGTGCTGGGGTTAAAGGCATGTGCCAGCTTGTGGTGGTTAATTATGCTTGTTTATTTAGTTGGAATAAAAGCATCTGTGCCCAGAGCTTTAGTGAGGTACACCTTTGTTTGTGTTTGTAAACACATTTCCGGAGAGGACTGGCTGAGGGGGCAAGGCGGCCTTCACGTGGGAAGCACCATTCTGTGGGTTAGGCTAGGGTCACAGCTGAAGAAAAGAAGAGAAGAAAGCCGGCAGAGAGTGATTCTCTTTCTCTGCTTCCCAGTCCATGAAAACGTGGGCAGTGCCTTCCTTCTCAGACAAAAAGACCGATGCCTGTGAAGTGTGAGCCAAACGAACTATTCAGAAACACAAGCCTTCGGGCTGAGCCCAGACCCAAACCCAAGAAACTTGGGAGCTAGCAGCTGTGTTCTCTCTCTCTCTCTCCCTCCCTCTCCCTCC
>NW_022196913.1:59341994-59351405 GCF_008632895.1 Mastomys coucha
CTCTCCCTCTCTCTCCCTCTCTCTCTCTCTCTGTGTGTGTGTGTGTGTGTGTGTGTGTGTGTGCACGCATGTGCACGAATGTGCTCACAGGGGTCTATCATTGGAAGGTCAGAGGGCAACTTAAGGAAGCTGATTTTCTTCTACTATGCAGGTTGCAGGGATTGAACTCAGATCCTCAGGATTGGTGGCAAGTGCCTTTACTTGCTGAGCCATGGTGTCAGCCCCCAGCAGTCTATTTTACAAGCCCTGCAGCCAATTATGACCCATTCCTAGAAGACCCACTCCACTCTAAGGTTCAGGTCAGATCCTAGACTTGATCTTGTCTCAGCCTGTTTTCCTTTCCCCTAGAAGCTTGTGCTGACTGAAGTCTGTGCGGGTCACAGACAAGTCCCCACCAGACCCCAGCACAGAGAGGTATGGCTTTAAAAAGAAATAGTGCTAGGGCTGGAACCCAGGCCTGCTCAGCTCCACCTGCACATTTAGTGCCCATTACTGCATGTCAGTACCAAGCCTCGTGCCCCAGGTACTGTGATGCGGTTAGATATGTGGGTTAACAACTGTGGATGTAAACCTCCAGATGAATATTCTAACCTGCCCCTCTGGGAGAGGAGGATGAATAGTGTTTGAATCCTGGGAGGCTGCAAAGCTTAGCTTCATGTTCCCCTCTTCCTTGTTGGTTTTCTTCCCCTGCCCAGGGAGAGCTCTCACATGATTTCCATTGAGCAGTGAGTCCTACACCCACCTCCTGATCTTTAAGCTGAGGGAAATGAGGCTCCATGGGTTTAGGAACGTGGGTCAGCATAGGGAAGGATTTAACGTGTTGGGTGACAGTGCCACTGTGCCTGACCAGTGACATCTAGGTGAAGAACAGTCAGATAAATGTTTCTGGCAAGAGACAAGGACAGTGTCTCAGTTAGGGCTTGTGTTCCTGCACAAACATCATGACCAAGGAGCAAGCTGGGGAGCAAAGGGTTTATTCAGCTCACATTTCCACATTGCCGTTCATCACCAAAGGAAGTCAGGACTGGAACTCACACAGGGCAGGAACTTGGAGGCAGGAGCTGATGCAGAGGCCATGGAGGGATGCTGCTTATTGGCTTGCTTTCTTATAGAACCCAAGCCCAGGAATGGTACCACCCACAATGGGCCCCCCACCCTTGATCACTAATTGAGAAAATGCCTTCCAGCTGGATCTCAGGGAGGCATTTCCTCAAGGGAAGTTCCTTTCTCTGTGATAACTCCAGCTTGTGTCAAGTTGACACACAAAGGCAGTCACGTAATGGATGGGGACTCTACAAGATAGAAGGCCTCGGGGTAGCCAACTCTCTAAATTCTCAGGCAATACAGGAATGGGGCTTTTAATGCCAGTGTCGCCCATTACCTAAACTTTAGCAAATGGTTACCCTTTTGTTCTCTGGACATAAGCTCTCTTACACACCAGCCTGGCCGCTAACTCCCTCAGTACTTGGTACTGGCCCTGAACCCCAGATGACCTGCTCCTCCTACCTCCCAGAGGCTAGGATCACTGGCAGGCCTGTACCAGCCTGTACCGGCCTGCTCACTGGTTATTACTTTACAAACTCAGCTGATTCCAGAGCCGGATAAATACCACCGGATAATATTGAGGGCACAACAAACTGAGGGTGTAAACAGGGCTCTTGAGCATGTGTGTGTGTGTGTGTGTGTGTGTTTTGCTACCTCTGTCAACCTAGAACAATCTGCTTCAAATTCAGGCTTTCCTTAGTAGGTCTCAAATACCCTAAGAGCAGACCCTAAATGTTGACCCTTACTTTTAATTCTCTGAGCCTCAGCCTCTGCCTGAGGGCAGGTATTTCTTGACACAGCTGTGCAGAGTGAAGACCCTTCCAATTGGTAATTCCCTATCCCACTCTCCCCCGCACCCCCCATCTCCTCCACTCACCTGTCTGCCCAGGTGAAACTCGGTTCTCTGGTAGGTTAAAAGCAAGGAGCTGTAGGCCTCTTAGTTGCTGGTGGAGCCTTGAGCCTTGCCATGGCCTCTTCCGAGGTTGTGCGTCAACCCACCTGCCTTTCCCAGAGCAAATGAGTAGCTGGGGTGAAAAAAGTGGGGGTGAGGGGTCAGCCAGAACCAGAGCTCACCAGTCACTTTTGTTGTTGTTGTTTTTCAAGATAGGGTTTCTCTGTGTAGTCCTGGATGTCCTGAGACTTGGTGATCCGCCTGTCTCTGCCTCCTGAGTGCTGGGATCAAAGGGGGGGAGGGGTGCGCCACAACTGTCTGGCTACAGCTCACGCTTATTTCTTTCTCTGGTCAGACAAACGAAGCTGAGAATGGAGGGCATGAGGAGGAGGTGGTGAAAGAAAAGGAGGTAGTGAAAGAGATGCCATCCGAAGCAACTGTGGAGGTGGTAGTCCAGGGAGGAGAAGCCAGAGACCTTCCTGGCTCCCTTAAGACTCCGAGGAGGAAGGCCTACAAAGAACATCCACCCGAGGTCCTGAGCAAGCTACACCTGCTGCAGTATAGGTAGGGAGGCCACAGAGACATTGTCCTGTTGAGAGGCCAGCCTCTGTGACCTTGGACCCTCCCTCTACTCCGTGGACTCACTCAGGTGGAGACTGGAGGTTTTACTACCAGCTTATCCTAGGGATAACTGACTTCCCATGCCTTGTGGGGACTGTGTGTCCCAGATCTCGCCCTCGACTTTACAGGTACTGCAGGACTTCAACATGTGGAGCCTTGACCCTCTATCTCCTATTCCTCAGGTGGGTTCTGTGGTTCTTCAAGAATGACCGAAGCCGGGCCTGGCAGGACAACCTGCAGCTAGTCGCCAAGTTTAACACTGTGGAGGACTTCTGGGCGTGAGTGTCTGCCTGCCTTCAGGAGCTCTGAGTTGGGGGGTCAAAGGCATCATAGCCTGCCACCTTCTCAGAGCCTTGTCGACATTTGCTGGGAGCTGAGGGTTGGTAGGTTCTTGCCAGGCCATGGCCACCCCCTTGAAAGCTTCTAGGGGCTTAAGGAGAACCTGGGGTCTGGAGGAAGTAGGAGTGGGCGCTGCTATTCTGTGGCTTTGTGGCTCTAACCGGGTTACTTCCTCTCTAGAAATTTGGCTCAGCTACAGTAAGGATTAGTAGGCCGCTGCCTTAGTGTGTGTGCCAGAGAGAGCTGAGAATGGCCACACTAACCCAGGAAGGAGGCCCAGCTGGCATGCCCTAATGATGCCGACTTCGCCAGGCTTTTTCAGTTCAGACAAGTTCCTAGAGAAGGGATTCCAGGTGGCAAGGCCTTTGTGTGTGTGGAGGGTATGGGGAGGCCCTGGGAGGAAGGAAGTGGGTGATTGAAAGCTAGGTCCAGAGAGGAGCTGGAAAGACGGGGTCCGGTGAACCACGTGCTGCGAAACCTCAAAACCTCTGTGTGTGGGGTGGGGTCTTTTCAGGCTGTACAGCCATATCAAGCTGGCCAGCAAGCTCTCTTCCGGCTGTGACTACGCTCTGTTCAAGGTAGGCTCTGCTCCTAGGACTGATTCCAGGGCTTTTCCCTCGAGGATGACGGGGGCTCGGGCAGCTACGGATGCGTAGGCCTCAAGGATGGAGCCCCAGGTTTTTTTAACTAGCATGGACATCAAAACTGCACATGCAGAGTGGGCTGGGGGCCATTCCTTAACATGTCTGGTCTCACCTTGGAGGTGCCACCATCAGCATTTAGAGATTGTTTCAGGTTGACACCTATCTGCCTATCAAGGTTTGCAGACCACACAGCCAAGCTGGGATTATCTACCCTAGCCCACAGAAATTCTGACCCAGAGGCACTAATCCTGCTCAGTAAAGGCGACAAGCACATGGGTGAGGTTGCCAAACATGGGTGAGGTGGCAACAGGGAGCTCAGCAGGGTTCAGCAGGCTTTGGGGTCTTGGAAGGGGCCTGTGCGGAAGGCTGAGTGGTTGGAGGTGGCCCCTGCTACGCAGAGGGGGAGGTAGGTAAGAGAAGCGTGCTTAATTAAGGCCTGGGCACAGAGCAGACTAGGCTCTGGGCAGAGGGAGCTTTGTTTAAAGGTGTCCACCTCCCTTTAAACAAAGGGAAGCAGTTGATCTGGCCCTCCCCACAGGAAGGCATCCAACCCATGTGGGAAGACAACAGAAACAAGCAGGGTGGCCGCTGGCTGCTCAGCATTGCCAAACAACATCGCCACATTGAACTGGACCGTCTGTGGCTGGAGACGGTGAGTGGTGAGAAGGGGAAGAGATGGTGTGGGCCTTAGGAGGGCAGTGGCCTCCAAGCTGGCGGGGTGGACCCTGTATCCGAGCTGGGGCACTCTTTCGGGCCTAGTTGCTGTGTCTGCTCGGAGACTGTTTTGAGGAATACAGCGGGGAAGTGTGTGGAGCTGTCGTGAACATCCGCACCAAGAGGGACAAGATCGCCCTGTGGACCAGCGAGGCAGAGAACAAAGCCGGTGTGATGTTCATTGGGTGAGGGTCCTTTCCCCATGGTACTGGGGTGCTGCAAGGGAAACCCCTGGAACCCTTCAGACTGGCTCTCCTTTCTTCCTCACCCACTTGTATAAAAGAAGTAGGAATTTAGACCCAAACTATTTTTGTTTACTATATGTGAGTACACTGTAGCTGTCTTCAGACGCACCAGAAGGGGGCATCAGATCTCATTACGGGTGGTTGTGAGCCACCATGTGGTTGCTGGGATTTGAACTCAGGACCTTCAGAAGACCAACCAGTGCTCTTAACCACTGAGCCATCTCTCCAGCCTGACCCAAACTATTTTTAATGAAAGTCTTCAGTTTCCCTGAAGGGTTCTACTACGGTTCCTGGTCTATCTATGAGTAAGACATGCAAACCGGGTGAGGCCGGAGCTGGAACCCGGGAGATCTACCTGAACAAAAGAACAGGGCCTGGCTTATGTCTACCATCTTGCCCTGTCTTCCACACTAGGCAAATATACAAAGAGCGCCTGGGCCTCTCTACCAAGACTGTCATTGGGTACCAGGCCCATACAGACACTGCTGCCAAGAGCAACTCCTTAGCTAAGAACAAGTTTGTGGTATGAGACGGGCTTCAGCCACTACTCACTGGGCACCCTCCTCCTGCTGCTTGATGGACAGGGAAGAATGCACTGCGGATGGATTCTGGGGCGGGGCTTGGGGCTTGGGGGGGCAGACAGCCTGGTTCTTTACCTTTTTTGGAAGGGGTAGAAGCATCCTTAGATGAGGTCTCACCTGTTGCCCAGGTTGGCCTCGTATTCATGGGCTTAAGCCACTGGGATTGCCCGAGCTCACCATTGTGCCTGCGTCCATAATAATTTCTTTAGCATTTTTTGGGCTCAGGCCTTGTGGCAGCTGGCCAATACTTACTTATAAAGTACTCTCGATCGCTAGCCCTGCGTGTGGCCATTTGCCAAAGACAGGGTGAAGCAAAGTGCTAGCTCAACCCTGCCAAACAAGGCCAGAAGAATCCTGCGTGGCCTGAGGCAGGCTCTTCTGCTTTGGAAGAAGGGTTCTGGGCTACTGATAGTCAGGGTAGGAGTTCAGTTCTCAGTGAGCTTAAAGGCTTACCATTATGGGTTACCCTCATCAGATCTGTAGCTTGGGTACCCATCCTAAAACCAGTCACAGTAATTGGGTCCTTCTCTCCCTCGCTCCCTCCCCTCAAGTATGGAGGAGGTTAGAGAGGAAACTCGGGCGTTTGTATAAGGACAGGCAGGCACTGGGGACTGAGAATGCCCTGCATAGCCGCCTCATCTGAAGAAAGTCCTGTGGGGTTCTATGTCCCTCCTCCTGCTGAAGTGATGGATGGACAAACCTTCACGCCATGAGGTGATTGCAGTGGTAGCTGGGCTTCACCATGGTGGTAGAAGGGGCCCACTTTTTTGTATCTGGTCTAAATAAACACTTTGGAACAAACTCGCCCGGTCCTGTTTTGCTTCAAAAGGGCTCTGGTGAGTCCTAGGTACCAAGGAAACCAGAGAAAGCCCGAGTTGGTATGGGACGGGGGCTACCGTAGGAATAGGCAAAATGGAACAGGCATGGGACTCCAGCCTGTTTGTATTCAATGCCACCGTGTGTGGATGTATGGCACTGTTCATTGGTCCCACTATCCCCAACCCCTTTTCCCCGGGGAATGGACTCCCCCGGTTCTTGAACCTTAACTGGAGATCCACAGTATTCATTCACACTTGGCTCACCAGCTTTGCCAGTTGGCTCACCTAGGGCTTCTGGGAGCTTACTGAGAGAAGCTAACTGGAGGACTTGGGAAACTTACATAGAGAAGAGATGGGGACTCCTCAGAGGTGGGGGGGGTGCAAGGAGTCGAGTGTGGCTGGGGTGTAGCCAAAGCCTGGCCCAGTGGCAGGCAGGGGCTTGGGAAGGAGTGAGGCCTGTGAATCAGAAAAAAACCCGATGTTTTGGGCGTGGCTTCAAGGAGGCGGACCGTGGCTCAGACCTGAGGCTGAGTAGGGCGGAGCTCCAGGAGCACTGAGGCGGGTTGGAGGTGGGGCCTAGGGCGGATCAGAGGCGGGACCCGGTTTAGAGGCGGGGCTCGAGAGCAGGTTGGCTAGGGCAGAGTCTTGGGCGGGGCGTGGGCGGGGCTGCTGAAGGACAGTGGCTAGGCATGGGCGGGCCTTGGGAGGATTAAGCCCGGCTGGGGGCGGAGTCGTGATTGTGGGCGGGGCCCCGTGAGGACTGAACCTGACTGGGATGGGGCGTGGGCGGAGCTCCAAGAAGACCGAGCCGTGCTGGGGCGAGTGTGGACTGACACTGTGGGCGGGGCCGGAGCGCTGCCGGAGGGCGGGGTCGGATGAGGGCACCGCACTCCGGGTGTGGCGGTCCGAGCGCCGGGGGCGGTGCCACAGCGGGCGGGGCAGCCGGTGAACTGAGTGGCTTTGACCATGAAGCCGCAGCCACCGGGCTAGGCCCGGGGCTGCTCCAGGCCTGGGCGGCCTGCAGAGGGCTGGGCCGGCCCCCGGCTCCGGTTCCCGGGGCAGCAGGTGGCCGCTCACCATGCCCGGCAAGCACCAGCAATTCCAGGACCCTGAGGTCGGCTGCTGCGGGAAATACTTCCTGTTTGGCTTCAACATCGTCTTCTGGGTGAGCGCGGGTCCGCTTCTCGCTCTGCGCTGAGGATAGGGGTTAGGGAGTCTCGGTTGCTGGTGGGGGAGACTCTTCTCAGGAGCTTGCGACCGGGGACTGTCCCCCATCCCCTCCACCCCGATGTCCTGTCCCCAACTACTCTGGGGAGCTACTGGGATAGCTGGGGGGCGGGACCCAGTCCTAGCAGGAGGTGTTGGGAGTCTCTCTTTGCAGCCCCAAGTTTGGGTGAAAAAAAGGGGGCGGCGTTTGCTGGAAGACTGCAGGGGCGCGGTAGTTGCGGACGAGCCCTGCCCCGCCTCCTGGCCACTCCTGCTCCCAGCGTGGTGCGGTGAGGTTGGGCCGTAGCCCGAGTCTACCCTACAGGCGCTCAGAAGCTCGTGAGCCAGGAGGGTAGGAGTGACAAAAGCCAAGGCCTCTGCCTCTGCAGGGAGAGAAGCGCCAGTTGAGAACAGGGAGCTGTCCCTTGGGAACAGACTTCAGCATTCCATAGCTGACCAAACAAACAGAGGCTTCCCTCTGTGTGGCATCTGTGTCCTGGTCCTGCCAAGTCATCTTTCTCTTCTCCCTCCCCCATCCTATCGCCAAAGTGGGCTGTGCATGCTCTCCTTTACGCCAGGCCTTTCCAAGTTGCATTCAGCAAGATTCAGTGGCTCTGTTCTCCACCCACGAGCTGTTGGGTTTGCCCTGTGGTGGGTGTCCTTGGATTTCAGCCATCTTCTGTTCTGAAGGGTGTGGGCAGCTACCGGAGCGCTGGCCTGGAAGTCAAAAGGCCTGAGTCCAGAGGTTTTTGGGCGAGCCACTATACTCTCTGGGCTTTAGCTTTCCAGCCTGGGAGGGGCCGGTATTGGAGCTTATCCTTCTGGATTGTTAGATTAAATTAGAGTTTTTGTTGTTAAGACAGGGTCTCACTCTAGCTCATCCTGGCTTGGAATTTGCTGCAGTTTTCCTGTCTGAGCTTCCTGAGTGCTGGGATTACATGTGTGAGCCATCACACCCAGCTTAATAGCAAATGAGTTCTAATGAGGCACGCTCTCCTGCCTACCTTATTATTATCTGTAGTTTACCGATAGGGGACTGCAGGAGCAGATGGTAAGAGGGTAAGTCATTTGTCTAGAGAAACAGGTGATTATCAGTGGGTGAAGGGGGGGCAGAACAGCAGGCTAGGTAACTCTGGGGAAAGAAGGGGTGAATGTCCCGGGGGCTTTGTTCCAGGGTCCTGGAGGGGAGTGAAGGTGAACAGAACATTAAGGTCCTATGCTTGAGTGGCATGGGGCAGGCAGAGTTTGAGAGCAGGGTTGGATCAGATCTAGCTGGCTACAGATGTATGAAAAGGTGACAGAGGGTCTGGAGATGGGAAGGAATCTGGGACCTTAAAGTCCTGATGTCCCCCTAGGCAGTGATGGCGCTCACCTTTTATCCCAGCACTTGGGAGGCAGAGGCAGGCAGAGTTCTGAGTTCGAGGCCAGCCTGGTCTACAGAGTGAGTTCCAGGGCAGCCAGGGCTATACAGAGAAACCCTGTCTCGAAAAAAAAAAAAAAAAAAAAAAAATCCTGATATCCCACTTCTCAAGTGTGGGGATTATAGGTCTGCGCCTCTTGGCCTGGCTCTGCTTATGCCATCTGGACACCAGCTAGGTGTTGCCTAGGCAGCCTGTGCTCCCGAAGGCACCTTAATCTTTCTCATTGTCTAGCCTCAGTTCCTTGCTTGGAGAGCCCTGATGGTTAAGGCTAGCCACCCTCTCACTTCTGACTTCTGGTAGCTCCTAGACATGCAGTCTTCGAGGAAGACAGGCCACCAAAGTAGAGAGAGAGACTACCAACACCTCACCTCCACCCACCCTTTCTTTCCCTGGTGCTGGGTTCTGTCCACTGCTGGATCCTCCCTGAAATGCCTTCTCTGTGCTGGCATTGGGAGCGGGTAGCCAAGCGTCATGTCTCATGCCTCATCCAGTCTGATTTACCTCATCCTTGGGTGACCAGCTAATGTTTTGTTTTCCCCAAATCTGTCCTTGTTCAACCCCACCCCATACCTCCTGCTGCTCTCTGATGAACATCCCAGCCTCCCTCTGCCTCCTCTTCACCCTGGGCTTAGCCTTTTACCTAACTCTCCTTCCCCACAGTCATCATTTGCTACCTAGTGAGTTGGAGTTCAGCCTTGACTACCGCGATGAGACCCTGTCTCAAAAAGCCAAAACAGAGGCTGGAGAGATGGCTCCGGGGGTTAAGAGCACTGACTGCTCTTCTAGAGGTCCTGAGCTCAATTCTCAGTGAGCACACTGTGGCTCACAACCATTTGTAATGGGATCTGATGCCCTCTTCTGGTGTGTCTGAAGACAGTGGCAGTGT
>NW_022196913.1:59351513-59361594 GCF_008632895.1 Mastomys coucha
AAAAAAAAAAAAAAAAGCAAAAACAAAGGCACAAGCATGCCTGAGGCCAGATGTTTTCTGAGCCAGGCTGGGGCCTCTCAGGATTCTGCTCCATGTTGAGAGCGTCCTCAGAGACTCCTGGAAGGGGCTGATGTCCAACCTGAGGCTGAGGTAGCTTCCATTCCTCTGGCTAGCCTGTGGGAAAGACTCCCTGAGTGGTGTCCTTGGCAGATGGACGCACTGCTAAGTCCCAGTCACAGCTTTGGGGATGGGGGTGGGGCATGTCTCTCAGCTTCCTGATGGTCAAGGATGGGTCAAGGGACATCAAGAGCCCTGGTGCTGGTGCCTAGCCCTGAACTCTCCCTGCTGTTGTAGGTGCTGGGAGCCCTGTTCCTGGCCATCGGCCTCTGGGCCTGGGGTGAGAAGGTAAGAGACTGGGGGCTGCCCTGGGGTTAGGGGGAGAAGAGTTACTTCTCTCACACTTGTCTATTCCCTGGTGTAGGGCGTTCTCTCCAACATCTCGGCGCTGACAGACCTGGGTGGTCTTGACCCCGTGTGGCTGTTTGTGGTGGTCGGGGGAGTCATGTCAGTGCTGGGCTTCGCCGGCTGCATTGGGGCCCTCCGGGAAAACACCTTCCTGCTCAAGTTTGTGAGTCTCTCGAAGTCTCTCCCTATCCCAGATCCACCAGAGAGACTCCTAACCTCTTTCCATTTAGTTCTTGCCTAGTCAGGGTGACCAGACAAGGGACAGGTAAAACTTCTCTCAGCATAACATGGTTCTAAGGGGCAGGGAGCAAGCTCAGTGGTAGAGTACTTGCCTAGCACACACAGTAGGCCTGGGAGGGGGCAGCACTTAAGTAATAGAGGATGGAGCCTGGAGCCTGTGGCTCCCTTGTGTCTTGGCAGAGGTAGTGGGGAGCTCCTCCCTGTCCACAGATGCCATGCCTCTTCAATGGCCGCCATCTGTGTGCCCCCAACCCAGTTCTCTGTGTTCCTTGGCCTCATCTTCTTCCTGGAGCTGGCGGCAGGGATCCTGGCCTTCGTCTTCAAGGATTGGATCCGAGACCAACTTAATCTCTTCATCAACAACAATGTCAAAGCCTACCGGGATGATATTGACCTTCAGAACCTTATCGACTTTGCTCAGGAATATGTGAGTGTGGGGTCCATAATGGGTGTCATGCAAGTGATGGCTGATGGGCACACGAGAGATGGAGCGAGTTCTGTGTGTGCATGGACTAACCCACCCAAGCCAGCAGAGGCCAAGGAAGGAACCTTTGAGAGCCTCTGTCCCAGGAGAAGCCAGCTCCTGCTCATTCCGCAGGCTTCCCTTGTACCTAGTCCTGTAGAGACATAGGCTTGTGAAACTGTGGCCAGGGGGAGGAAATGGGCATGCAGTGCAGGTCTCTGTTTCTAGTCAGTCTGAGCCCAGAGTGTCTGCCAGGGCTACATTGCTGATGGCCTTTTTTTTTTTTTTTTTTGTATACGGTCTTATCCTGTCAGCCCTCTTCTTTCACTTTGAGCATCGCCGCTTAAGTTTGGTGACAGGCAAGGAGTGCATTGCCAGATGATTTTGTCCTTGTGCAGACATCAGAGCAAAAGCAACACTTGTTTCACTTATTTTTTCAACATTATGTGTATGGGTGTTTTGCCTATATATATGTATATATATATACACACACACATATATATGTATATGTATGTATATATAGATACATATATATATATATGTTTTGTGTGTGTGTGTGTGTGTGTGTGTGTGTGTGTACCAAGTGTTTGCCTAGTGCCCGAAGAAGCCAGAAGAGGATACTGGATTCCTGGAACTGGAGTTACAGACAGTTGTGAGCTGCCGTGTGGGTGCTGGGAATTGAACCCGGGTCTTCAGGAGGAGCAGCCAGTGCTGTTAATTGACTAATCCATCTCTCCAGCCCTGGCCTAGCTTTTCTTCAAGCATCATGCAACATCTCTAACTGCACGTTAGAACTCTAACTGTACTTAGAACCACGGAGACCGTCCTCACCTGCACATTCCAGTCCTTATAATCCAATCCCTCAGTGTCACCCTGTCATACCCAGTCACCTTCACCAAGATTTGGCTCTGGGGCTCAGCAGTGCCCTGAAGCTGTGCAGGGCAGAGGCAATCCTGTAGCCTACATCTCCTTCTCTATTCAGTATGGAATTGGGACAGGCCTGGCATACGCCAGGCCCTGAGCCAGGTGCGGGGAGATTCAGTGTTTTTAAAATGTGCAGCCTGTTCCCTTTGTGGCAGCAGTGAGCTGGGGAAGAGGATGCTGAACACATCAACTAGGGCTGGGGGAGGGGCAGCGGTGGGGGGAGGGTGGGAGGAGGGAACGCCCGGAGGAGGGTAGAGATGGAGCCCGTGGAGCAGAGCAGCCTCTAAACTGTGATCTTGTGAGGAGGGGAAGGAGTCAGTGAGGGGTGTAACGACAGGACAGCTCCCCAGCATGGACAGGAGGCACTTCACAGGTGACAGGACAGGTACTGGCTCAGCTGTGTCTGAGACCTGCACACACAGGCCACATGGCCAGGCAGCAAGCCCCGGGCTGTGCTCACAGGGTCTGTGTCCGCCACTAGAGCTGGCTGTGCTCATCCTGGAGCTTGTGCAACGCCGTGGCCAGCTTTTCAGCAGCCGGTGCAGCTCACTCGGGAGAATCTGCACTATCATGGGCTCTTTTTTTTTTTTAATTTTTAAAAAAGATTTACTTATTTTATTTATGAGTAGACTGTAGCTGTCTTCAGACACACCAGAAGAGGGCATCAGATGGTTGTGAGCCACCATGTGGTTGCTGGGAATTGAACTCAGGGCATCAGATGGTTGTGAGCCACCATGTGGTTGCTGGGAATTGAACTCAGGACCTCTTGGAAGGGCAGTCGGTGCTCTTACCCGATGAGCCATCTCTCCAGCCCTGTCATGGGCTCTTGCACCACAGACTCGGGCTTGCCGCAGCCCTATCTGGCAGGACTTATATTCTGGGGAAGCGAACTGAGGCTCCACCATGATGCCAACCAGCGTTTGTGGAGTGGGCTGCGATGGAAAAGGGCAGGGAGGGAAGTCTGACTGGGTTTCCTCTCCTTTTCATGCAGGGAGTCTGGAATGCCTCTGTCCCCTCGGGGCTTGGCCTTGCTCCTACCCCTCAGGGGCAGTCCACAAGGAAGCTACAACTTGTAATTCAATGTCTCACCTCTCAGGGTCTCCCTACCCACTATGATTCCTATGATCTGAGGCCTATTTGTTGGGGGGAATGGAAGTTGGTACTCCCAGGCAGGCCCTCTCCTTTGGGTGAGGCTCTAGGGTCGGGCCTGGCTGCCAGCTGTTCACTCTGGTCTCTCTTTCTCTCTCCCTAGTGGTCTTGCTGTGGAGCCCGAGGGCCCAATGACTGGAACCTCAATATCTACTTCAACTGCACTGACTTGAACCCAAGCCGAGAGCGCTGTGGGGTGCCCTTTTCCTGCTGTGTTAGGGATCCTGCGGTGAGTGGGGCCCAGGAGGAGGCAGGATCCCTTAGCATTGGGGGGTAGGTGCATGCCAGTGCGCTCTGGTGTCCATGAGAGAACAGAGAAGTCTGGAGTTTCACTGCAGATAAATGGGCATGGTAAACCCAAGCTTCCACTTGCTTTTCTGTAAAGGAGGGGCAATATAGTTGAGGACCCAGGCCAGCCCGTGGGTGTTCTCTCAGGATATTGCTAATGGCCTGTCTCCCCTCAGGAAGATGTCCTCAATACCCAGTGTGGCTATGACATCCGACTCAAACTGGTGAGAGGGGTGGGGACAGGGTTTCGGGCAGCCTGGAATATAGAGGGTGACATGGGGACCAAGGGCTTCTGTGGCATGAACTGGCCCTGGGTGGGTTTGAGGTATTGGATTGTTCATTCCACCTCTGTGGAGCTCTGTGGAGCACCTACTGTGGTTGGCATCGCTCTAATCCTTGGTTGATCCCGAGCTAACGCATCGATTCTACACTGAAGGAGAAAACCATGAACTTGTAGGCACATTAAGTGGACAGTCCTGAGACAGCTCAGCTGAGAACTCAGAGAGTTGGTAGGTAGGGTCTGAGGGGAAGTCTCTTCAGAGCAGACAGACAGGCTAAGACCCAGAGGAGGAGCCATCTGTGCAAAGGCCCCGTGGCAGAATTCCAACAGCAGACATGGTTGGGGAGGACACTGGAGCAGGGATGGGCAGGGATGGGCTTGGCAAGGTGGAAGAGGGGCGGGGGATCTGAGCCGAGGTAGGCAGGCTGAGCCTGGTCTTGTGTCTCCCCAGGAGCTTGAACAGCAGGGCTCCATCTACACCAAAGGCTGTGTGGGCCAGTTTGAGAAGTGGCTGCAAGATAACCTGATTGTGGTGGCCGGGGTCTTGGTGGGGATTGCCCTCCTCCAGGTACAGCCTTGGCTTTCCCACCATCCTCCTGCCTGAAGCTCTCTGCTCTTCCTCACCCGTTCTCTGTCTTACAGATATTTGGCATCTGCTTGGCCCAGAACCTCATGAGTGACATCAAGGCAGTGAAGGCCAACTGGTGAGGCTGCCAGGGGTGATGGCTACATGCCTGGCCCACAGGGCTCTAGTGGGGGCCTCCTAGGACACTCCGCCTCACTCACAATGGCAAGGCCTGTGGGATATCTGGTATGACCCGAGCCGGAGACTTTGTGAGCTTGGCGCTCACTATCCCCCCCGAGGAAGCCATTGGGGCCCGACCGGGGCTGTTGGCCACAGAGCTCTGTGTGTGGGGTGTGTACGTGTATGTGTGTGCATGCGCACTCATACGTGCACCTGGAGTCTCCACCCTGCTGCTGAGGTGGTGGCCCTTCCGGAGTTCTAGGGGAGATGGCGGGTAGGGCGTGCCCCTGTGTACCCTGGTCGACTGTGGGATGTATCTGTATGTGGCTTAGGAGCTTGCTGTCTCAGATCTCTCCATACTCACCATGACCTTGAGCCTGCCGGAGCTTGCCTGGGCTTCAGTGTCACAGCCTCTGAATTGGGTCCAAGAACTCTCTCTCTCTCTCTTGCTTGCCTCTCAGGATCACCCATGGTGATGGCTACAAACGACTCAATAAACAACACTTTGAAAAACAGTGGCTTATGTTCACCGTCCTCGAAGGTTCTGTGGGCAGCCCAGCCTCTCCAGAGCTCTCCAGGGAGGAGGACCCTGGCCTGAATCCCACCAAGGCCTCCTAGGTCTGGGGAGACTATGCACTTGAGACAGCCTTTCAAACGGTTATATTGCCTTAAAGGTCACATCTCCTGGCCCTCCTGAGCAATGGCTGTCAGGGTCATCTACAATGGGACACAGAGGCACCTTGCCTGGTCTGTTCTATGTACCTGACCCCTAGTATCTGAGAATCGACCTATCCAACCTCTGTGAGTTATTCCTGCCATACACCTCAAGGCTGATATGTCTCTGCCTCAAGAAAGGTATAAAGATCTGAAAAATGGGGTTCTGGAGGTCTATGACCCATATTGTGGTTTTAAAGGCATCATGTATCCACAAAATACCCCCATATTCTGGTGTTCTACTGTTTACTGAAACCAAATAGAGTCTGGGTCTCCAACCTTCCACGATAGTATAGTGAAGAGGGGGTACAGCTTGTGGGTCCTAGCTGTGCTGGAGTCTGAGGTGGGTGTCAGAATGCCCATGAGAGTGGCTGAGTGATGGGAAGAGGGCAAGAGGATTGTACTCAGGGAGTGCTTGGTATCCCATGAGGGAAATCTGCTTTGAGGTGGGTCAATGGTTGGCTCAAAAACGTCCATGCCTGCAGTTCTCCATTGCGGCCACCAGAGGGCACACGAGCACCACATTCTCTGCTTACTGACTTTCCTTACAAAGTCACCTCAGTACCTTCCGGCTTCCCTGGGTGACTTGCAAACTTCTAAAGAAGCAAAGCAGCTCAGGCTTGGACAATCTAGCTGCCCAAAAGGGTGGTATGTGCCAAATGACCCTTCCCTGAACTGGGCAAATGGAGGGCTGGACTGGTTCAGAGGTTGCTGATCTGGCGCGCTCTGTTCTCTCAGTGAGCTACAAGAGTAGTGAGAGAGATCTGTTTTGCTTTGGTCTTTGCTGGTACTGGAGACCAGATAGAAGAAGACATGGTTTCTATGATGAGATATCTGTGTAATCCGGGTGAGGCTTGGGAGGTAAGGGGAGCACGGTGGGAACTGTGTGGAGACAGGTCCTCACCCACGGGTGCTGACTGCTGTTCAGTTGTAGCTGATTGCAGTGGTGCAGGAACACAGAGCTGACACCAGAAATCTTAGAGAAGCTGGGAGTCTGCAGGCTGGTGGAAGACAGACAGATTTTAACTCAACCTTGCAGGCAGCTGGAAGAGCCCTGGGTCCAGCTTCAGCTCCTGTCGGCACCGCTCACAGTGGCCCCCGGCTACTCCACTGTGTGGGGGTGCTGCGAGCTGGCTGGGCACCTGATAGCCTTGTCCCCTGGCATGGGCTGGGCAGAGCTCTGGATGGCCCAGCCACGGTGGTTCGTACACTGCAATAAATACAGCTCAGAAAGAGTTACTTTTCTCATTTCGAATGGCTTCATTTCTCCCCCAAAGCCCACAACCCCCTTGTGTGTTACAGTTTCTTTTGCTGATGAGGAAACGGATTCAGAGAAGGGGGGCGGGGAGGCGGGATACAGATCCTACCACCCCCTTGTGCTGGAGTTTGGCGCTCTACGCACATCTTCTTAATAGGTTCTGGTGGAACCTGTATACTGAACTAGCAACCAATGGAGGGTATCAAGCCATCGTTATTCCTTAAAGTGAGACCAAAGTCTTCTTAGGTGCCAGTGACACAGGAGAGAGGAAGACGAAGACCCCAGCCTGTGCTGCCTCCTCATGGCGGAGACAGATGGCGGGGAGGCAAGCATTTCTGTTGGTAATGTGTGCTATAGAGAGGATGAGTGACAGCTGGAGAGCCTGGGAGGAGGGTTGGGAAGGGCGTCATCTCTGAGGGACTGGGATCTAGGTTCTGGCATCAGCTTCAGGAGGGTCTCTAAGCCTCAGTGGGGGAACTGAGATGGCTGCATCGGTGGGAGTGGGAGGAGAGCGGGAAGCAAGGGCACAGGACATGAAGGTGCCGCGACATTGACGCTACAGTGTAGGAGTGGGGACCTGGGCCAGACTCAGAGTTCCCCAAAGCTCATCCTGCAACAAGGTCGCCAGTTTCCCATCCACTCCTTCATATCATCCACCCGCTCATCTGCCTTCCACGAACCCCCCACCCCACCTGCCCGCTGCTGCTTATCACAAACATGCCACCACCTAACACGGAGGCAGAGGCAGGCAGGGAGCAGTCACTGTGAGGATGTGCTAAGAGGCACGCCATTATTACTCTGTCAACTTCTTTTTCTTTTTTTGTTTTTTTTTTGAGACAGGGTTTCTCTGTGTAGCCCTGGCTGTCCTGGAACTCACTCTGTAGACCAGGCTGGCCTCCTCTGTCAACTGCTTGCCTCAGAAAAATCAAGGGAGGAAAGGTGTCTTTGGGCTCACGGTTTCATAGGATCTGGTTCACTGCTGCTCTGCTCCATCCTATGAGCCCATAGTGAGGTGGAACACGGTGCTAGGGAGGGCATGGTAGAACAGAGCTGCCTGACTCTGGGGAGCCAGACAGCATAAGGGGAGGGGCTTGGGACAAGGCATAACTGCCAGAGGCAAGCCAGGGCCCACTCCCTCTAGCTACCCCCGTCCACCATTACCTCTCATCAAGTTATAGACCCATCAGTGAAGCCAGAGTCCCCATGAGCCTGCCATTTCTCAGAGGTCTTGGCTCTGTACACTCCTTTGCAAGAAGGAAGCCTTTGAATGCAGGAGCCTTTGGGAGGCTAGTTCTGATCTAAACCATAAACCACTTCTTGGTTACCCTGGGGTTGATTAGAGATCCACTTCCCTTGACAGTCCACGGAGCAGTACCCTCTGTACCATGTGGTCTCCACCCACAGAAGTGCCTTCCCAGGTATGCAGAAAGCACGAGGGAACAGGCAGGGGTTGCATCGTGCAACCCCCTAGGTGGATCTCTGGTCCACAGGGAGCAAGGCCACCTTCCTACTCTGTCAGGATGGAGTGTTCATGTGTGTGCCAAGCTGGATGTCTGACAGAGACCGGAGCCGGGTAGCTATCTCCCCTTCAGACCATCCAGAGAAGTTCTGTGACTCCCAATTACCCTGGGAGGGGGGACCTGGGAGGGGCAGTGCCCAAACTGATAAGCTCTTGCATTTCTGGTAAGTGAATCAAAGAGGATTGAATGAAGGTGTCCCAGGCAACTAAGTCTTACGTTCCTTGGTGGCAGTCTCTCCAAATGACCACCAGAGGGAAGCAAAGTGCAACGCATACAGCCTAGCCCATCAACCAGGAGCAAGGGACAAGGGATCCCTTTGAAGAAGCCAGGGACTTCAATATTTCAGAGACATAAAGGCTCACCCTACTGGTGGAAGTTTAGGCTTTGACACCCTGTTCATTATCTCCTCCAGGGGCTCAGAGTAACTTAAACCCCTAAGGATGTCTCTGCTAGGGCTCAAGAGGACTGGATATCTGCCAGATAGAGCTGGAGAATGTGATCGTGTGTGTGTGTGTGTGTGTGTGTGTGTGTGTGTGCGTGTGATATTCACACTCTTTAGTAGGCTGAAGCAACAGGCTCTACATACACCTTCATCTGTTCAGGTAGGTTTGCTAAGCACCTACTGTGTGCTGGCAGTGTTCTCAGCATTTGGAATACAAAAGGGAAGAAATATCCTACGTTCCCATGGAGATGTCCAGACCTGAGGTCAGCTGACTTTGTCCTCAAGGAGCCAAATATCCTGAGCCAGAGTCACAGAGCCAGACAGGTGCTCAGTTAAGCCTTCATGGCAGAAAGCAGCTCTAGACGGGACGTAAACAAGTGTCCATGGCCGGGTTCCAGGGACATGATCTGCCGATGCAGAAACTGGAATTTGATCCAAGTTTCAGCTGTCATAAATTTTTGGCTTTCTTTTGATTTCTTCCCCATTAGAACAGAAAATTATCTTTAGCTCTGGAGCTTGGTCAAAACAGGCTACAGATTGGATTTGCCTCCCAGGCTGGGACTTTTCTGTCCCTTGGTCTGAGGATGTGGACAAAGTATCACCACCAGGAGCCAAACTGTGGGAGCCACAGATGCAGCTGGTGGGTGGGAGGGTAGGAGCTAGCCTCAATAAATGGGAATGCAGGGGCTAGCCTCTGTACTTGCAGAGCATGCATGAAGCCTTGGGTTTCCTCCCCAGCACCAATCAAGACATGGAGTTGTCAGAGAGGGACTCAGTGTGAAGGCAAGATGAAGCAAAGACTTTATTTTTGATAGTACTGGCAAAATGGAGACTCACTTTAGCTAAAACAACAATAAACACACTGATGAAACTAACGTCTCTGTAGGGCCCCTTCTGTTCTCTTCCAGCCTCACATCCTGAGGCTATGCATTCCTCCCTTAGCAATCTGGAAATATGCACAGTGCTCAAGTCCCCTGTGTAAGGTGGTGGTGTCTGCAGAGACCCTACAGGTGTTCTTTGATCCTGTCTTTTCTTTGTAAATGAGTGTCTGTATGCACCTAGCACCCGCAGAGGCCAGAAGCAGGAGTCCGGTTCCTCTGGGACTGGAGTCGCCGTGGGTTAGGAGCTACCTCATGAGTGCTGGGAATTGAACCTGGTCCCTACAAGAGCAGCCAGTGCTCTTATTTTAGTTTATTTTAACTGATACATGAAGACATAAAATTGCATACCCTGGTGGAATACTATGTAATGTTTAATTTTTTTTCTTTATTTCATGTCTGTGAGTACACTGTCACTATCTTCAGACACACCAAGAGGGCATCGGATCCCCATCAAAGATGGTTGTGAGCTACCATGTGTTGGTTGCTGGGAATTGAACTCAGGACCTCTAGAAGAGCAGTCAGTGCTTTTAACCATTGAGCCATCTCTCCAGCCCTAACGTTTTTAATTAGATTTTCAATTTTTTTAATGTGTGACTACTTTGCCTCTGTGTGTCTCTGTGCACTGTGTATGCGCTTGCTATCTATTGGAGTCAGAGGAGAGCCCTGGATCTCCTGTGTGTGTGTGTGTGTGTGTGTGTGTGTGTGTGTGTGT
>NW_022196913.1:59361605-59375383 GCF_008632895.1 Mastomys coucha
TGTGCACTGTGTATACGCCTGCTGTCTATGGAGTCAGAGGAGAGCCCTGGATCTCCTGTGTGTGTGTGCACTGTGTATGCACTTGCTGTCTATGGAGTCAGAGGAGAGCCCTGGATCTCCTAGAACTGCAGTTATGGAGAGCTGTGAACCACCACATGGCTGCGGACCAACAAGTGCTCTCTGCAAGACCAACAAGTGCTCTTGGCCCTCTCAGCCCTCTCTCGACCCCCACAGTGTGTTGCTATGTGTGTATATTACACTGAATAATTGAGGATTAGCATGCTTATTTCTTTAAATGTTTGTCATTGCATTATGCTGAAAATATCAAAGTCCGTTTTGCTAAGTTTAAAAAGGATTCATTAGTGTGTGTGTGTGTGTGTGTGTGTGTGTGTGTGTGTGTACGTGTGTGCCTGTGAGTGCCCACAAGGGCCAGAAGAGAGTAGCCGATCCTGTGGAGTGGAGTTACGGATGGTGAGATGCCCATCGCAGATGCTGGGACCTGAACTCAGGTCCTCTGGAAAAGCAGCGTACTAGTGAGGTTTCTGTTATTGACATAAAACTATGAACAAAGCAACTTGGGGGAAGAAAGGGGTTTTTTTGGCTTACAGTGCACACACACTCCATCAAGGGAAGCCAAGGCAGGAGCCCGGAGGCAGAGACCACAGAGACATGCTGCTTCTTAGCTTAATTGTTATGGCTTGCTCAACCTGTTGCTATCCTCCTCTCCTCCCCTCCCTCCCTCCTTTCTTCCTTCCCTCCATCCCTCCCTCCCTCCCTCCCTCCCTCTTTTCCTTTCTGTTTTGAGACAGGGTTTCTTTCTGTAGTCCTGGCTGGGACTCATCCTGTAGACCAGGCTGGCCTGGAACTAAGAGCTCCGCCTGCCTCTGCTTCCTGTATGCTGGGATTAAAGGTGTGCGCCATCACTGCCTGGAGGCTTATTTTCTAGCACAGTCCAGGACCACCTGCCCAGGGAAGGCATCACTGACAGTGGGTGGGGGCGGGGGCGGGGGCATGGGGCGTGGCCCTCCCACGTCAATCAATCAGGAAAATGCCCAACAGATAAGCCCACGGGCCAATCAAATGGAGACATTCTCTCAGTTGAGGTTCCCTCTTCTTGGGAATGTTTAGATTTGTGTTAAACTGACAAAAACTAACCGGCCTAAGCAGCGCGCCGTCTTGGACAGTGAGCAGTCTCTCCAGCCCCTCCCAGGCTTCTGAACCGCGTGTCATCATCGGAACTCATGGCCTTGCTGTGTAGGATTCCTTGCTTCCTCAAGTACAATTGTAACTTGCAGCTTTGATTAGCCTTTCCCCACCCCATCACCCTTCCCGACTCTCCCAGGCTTTGGGAAACACCAATCTACTTTCAACACCTGGGACACGGGCTTTTTAAACTTCCCCACAGGAATGAGATCAGGTGTTGCTTGTCTCTTTGATTCTGGCTTCTTTCACTTAACATAGTAATAGCTGCCACTTCGTTCCTGTTGTTGTAAACACAAACGTTTCATTCCCTTTTCCCTGCGGTTCAGTAATACTCTAAATTTAATTTTTTTAACTCATTTTTATTTCATGTGCATTGGGATTCTCCCTGAATGTATGCCTGTGTGAGAAGTGTCAGATCCCCTGGAACTGGAGTTACATACTGACAGTTGTGAGCAGCCATGTGAGTGCTGGGAATTGAACCTGGGTACTCTGGAAGAGTGGTCGGTGCTGAGCCTTCTCTCCAGCCCCCTAAATTTCATTCTTTGAGAAGATTCGTTTACTTTCTTTTATATGAATTGGTCTTTCTCCTGTATTTAGGTATGTGAGCCATGTGCATGCAGTAACCATGGAGGCCAGAAGAGGGCGTTGGATTTCCTGGAACTGGAGTTAAAGACAGTGCCAGCCACCATGTGGGCACCAGATACTAAGCCTGGGTCTTCTGCTCTTAACCACTGAGCCATCTCTCCAGCTCCTCCCTCATAGTTTAAATCATCGTCTCTAGATTACTTATGATAGGAAGTAGATGCAGGTGCCATGCAAATGGTTGCTTTGCTTGAGGAAAAATGAGAAGGAAAAAAGTCTGCATGGGGCTGGCAAACGGCTCAGTGAGGAAGGCGTTTGCCTTTGAGCTTGATGACCCGAGTTCGATTCGATTCCCGGAGCCCACATGGTGAGAGGGGCAAACTGATTACTGCAAACTGTACTCTGACCTCTAAATAAATAAACATTTTGACAGAGAAAAAAGTGCCTTAGGCAGATGCAGCCACCACAGGCCTGACTTCAGAGCACATCTTGGCAGCAGAGTGATAACAGTCTGACCTGTGATTGGCCGAATCCTTGAATGTAACTTACGGACATGAGCGCGCACACAGGGCCAGCTGGAGATCTTGCCAGGTCTTCTCTACGCTTTGAACTTTGCATTCATTTCCTGCATCCACAGGGAATGTTTATCATGTTATAAATGCCAGAACACTGTCCCCAACTCACTGCCACCTGCTTTCTGCCCCCAACCCCCTTCCCACATGGGGTGTGGCAGGCAGCTGGTCACCTGTCTGCAGGCTTTGTCAGCCAGTAACAGTGTTGGGTTCTTCCAGCTGGGGCCTCTTTCACCAAGTTAGTCTGGAGAGAACTATGGTTGACCCTTCTCATCTGGGGCTCCAGCCGGGAGCAGCCACTGCTTCACTGGGTAGGGGGATGAGGGACAGGGGAGAGAGGTGGCCCCAAGTCCTTGCTAATGGCAGAGGTGATTCCAGCAAAGACCAGCTAGGGTCTCTTTTCTGTTTCTCTCTCTGATGTCGGCCCAGCATTGTTGATATGAGTCCTGAAGGATGCAAAAGTTACACAATTAACCCAAAGGCCACAGTAATGTCTCCTGCCTTCTTTGTAGATAGAGAGAGGCGGGGATATCACTACTCTGCATGCAGAGGGACCTGTGTCCTGTGTCCTTGGGGGCTTCCTTAGGTGCCCAGAGTCTTGGGCACATCTGCATACCTGGATCGCGCTTGCAGGGGTTATGCTGTGTGTGAATTAGCTGCCCAGGTCCACGTCCTACTTGGAGGACGGCTGCTCAAAGTGAGACCAGACCTTATCAAGTTGTGCCTGCATACCTGTTCCCCTCTGAGGGAAAAGCACTGGAATCATGATGGACCTGGAACTCAGGTGTGGTTGGCCTCCCATCCCCTGTCCTCAGGGACATATTCAAATGGGACATAGACTTGTCACTGGTGTTTAGGAGTGATTTATGATTGCTATGTTCAAATAAGCGGTGGTCAGGTGACCCAAACTCAAAAGCTGCACAGAAATCACGCCCCCTGCCTGCTGTCTTCTAGTCCTCCTGTGGGTGGGGCTACTGTCACCAGCTCTGTGCCACTCCCCACGTGCCCGGAGATGGCATATTTACTAGAAGGGAAATCTTAAGAAAGGGAGCAAGCCACATTCAGACCTGACTGGCTGACTTTGCACTGCCCAGCAGCCCTGGGAAATAATTGGTCATCGGTACGTGGAGATGTTCCTGATCCCTTCAGCATCAGCGAACCGGCACTCTCTTTATAATTTACTGATGCATTCGGCACAACCCAATGGCACGAGGAGGTAGTTCTGTGTGCCTGTGAAGAAGGTGTCCACACATCCAGATTGCCTACCTCTTCCTTCAGGTAGCATCCTTAGGGCAAGTACAGACTGCCATCATTGTGCACGCTCCTGTGCCTACAGAAGGAATGCTTGAAAGAGAACTGCTGGGTTAAAGGACATGGGTAGTCTTTACTTACGTAACAGGTTACTGCCGCACCCTCTGAGGAAGTCATGGCCATTTACAGTCCCACAGATAATGCAAGGTGACACCTTGCTCTGTTGCTAGTGGCCTTTATCTGTGCTTTCTGTCCTTGCCAGACTGATGGGGGAAGCCCGTCTTCCTCATAGCTTTCCTGTAAGCTGGCTGAGCTTCTTTTCATACAGATCTGTGGAATGTGGCACAGCCACAGTGGTGCGGTGGGAAGCCCCAGGGTGGGAGAGCCCAACAAGGCAGTGACGGTTCTGTCTGGCGGAGACTTTAGGAGGTCCCTATTGTATTAGAGAATAGATGCAGGGGACTACTGCTGGTGGAGGGACAGACTAGCCTGAACAAAGGCACGGGATGGGAGGTGGGGATGCTGGGTGTCTTCCTTCCAACGTTTGCTTGAGTCTGCGCCATCTACAGACTGCCTCCTCTTTGCTGCCTCATGGCTGGCATCATAACGCAGTGCCAGGCAGAAAGGGCATTCCCTGCATCTCAAAGAAAGCATCTTGTAGAGGGATCCTACCCCCAAAGCCTCCAGTGAGGAAGCCTGGGGCTCCTCTCTGCCTCCCTTGACCTTCCCCACTCCTCCCACCTTCTCCACCAGCCAAGAACGTACATCCTCATTAACACGGTTCAGTGGCCAGCCTGGTAATTGATCTCCCTCTGGCCCAGTGTGGACATCGGCTAATGGGGATGAATGGGGCGGGAGGCACCGTGAGGGATGATCACTTGGAGGCCCACACGGGGTGGGGAGGCAGGCGGGAGATGGAGATGCTGACCTGATCTAAAAGTGCCCAGGGCTGCCTCTGCCCACCCTGCCGTCACCCTGGCCCTGCGGCAGAGTGATTGTGGAGTTCAGCTGCCACTAGCCCCAGGGACAGAAGTCATTGTGGATGTGAGACTCCAGTTCAGGAAAAGCATCAGGGAGGCAGTGAGCATGGAGCCTCAAGGTTAGACAGGCAAGTGCCTTAGTCAGGGCTTGTATTCATACATCATGACCAAGAAGCAAATTGGGGAGCAAAGGGTTTATTCAGCTTACACTCCCACATTGCTGGTCATCACCAAAGGAAGTCAGGACAGGAACTCACACAGGGCAGGAACTTGGAGGCAGGAGCTGATGCAGAGGCCATGGAGGGGTGCTGCTTACTGGCTTGCTTCCCCTGGCTTGCTCAGCCTGCTCTCTTATAGAACCCAAGACTTCCAGCCCAGGGATGGCACCACCTACAATGGGCCCTCCCACCTTGATCCCTAATTGAAAATATGCCTTACAGTTGGATCTCATGGAGGTATTTCTTCAAGGGAGGCTCCTTTCTCTGTGACAACTCCACTTTGTGTCATGTTGACAGAAAACCAGCCAGTACAGCATGGGTCTCCAGTTACTCACAGTGGGGAATCCCCCAGAAAAGGACAGCTATGGGGCAGACTTGAAACAAGGACCCACTATAAGATTCTTTTGTTTAGTCAGTCGACAAGCACTTGTTTGTGTGTCTATTTAGGTTTCTCAAGACAGGATTTCTCTGTTTAACAGCCCTGGCTATCCTGCAGCATTCTTTGTAGACCAAGCTGGCCTTGAACTCACAGAGATCCACCTGTCGCTGCCTCCTGAGTGTTGGGATTAAAGGCATGCGCCACTGCTCCCGGCTCTCTCAACAAATTAGTAAAGTGCTTAGAGTGAGCCAGGCACTGGTAGACATGAGGTGGGAGAGGAGAGATATAGGAATGAATATTCAGAACGTTTGGTTTGGTAAAGGACACCACTTAAAAGGGACTTGGGAGCTGTACCTGAATGATGACCAAGAGTACATTTCAAACAAAGAAGACAGGCCTGAGGTGGTGGTGGGCTGGGTCCATGTGAGAGAACAGAAGGTGTGTGTGTGTGTGTGTGTGTGTGGGCACGCGAGTGTGCGTGCTGCAGCTGCACGATGACCAATAAGAAAGAGATAAGGCCAAAAAGTGGTTGAAGTAAAGCAGGGGCATTCATGGTCAAGGCCAAAAACCCAGTTGCCAGGCCTAAGGGGTCACATCCTTCTCTTGATGCGATGCTGGCCAGTCACAAAGGCATAGATGTCATACGGGTCAGCTGGGCTTGAAACCCCCAGGCAAGTCAGGCTTAGGAGACTAAGTGCCCTCCCCAGCATCTATTCCCCCTACAACAAGGATCTCAGCACCCCTAAACTGTCACTGTGTCTTCAGTGGTGAGAGAGAGAGAGAGAGAGAGAGAGAGAGAGACAGACAGACAGACAGACAGACAGACAGACAGACACTCGGGTAAAAAAGGAGTCCTCTCTGATGCCTGATAGAAGAAGTCAGCTTGTGGGCATGCACAACACAGGCTTCCTGCCCTGTCCAGCCTCATGCTGACTTGTGAGCCCAACTCAGGCAACAGTCCCGACAGCCAGAATGCCTATAATGTGTGTTAAAGAGGCGCGGTAAAGCCTCGCATTGGAGCCGAGCGCAGTCAGCCTGGCAGACAAGCAGGAGCGTTCTAGAATCCTTTCAGGATCTCAGACATAAAACCCACGTATTTTTTTTATGGGCAATTTAAGTGATTTTAAGGGTAATGTTGACTGTTCTCTTGATTTTTGCCATATGCACTGATTTTGCTGTTGAATACTCAAGCGCAGTGCTCTTCCCGTGGGGCTAAGGATGCCTCAGACCCATTGTGAGCAAGTGTGGGACCCCCAGGGAGAAGCCCTCAGCCCCTGCTCTCACAGAATGCTGACACTCCGTGGTCCTGCCTAGTTTGCCCATGATGCTACATCTCCACTGGTGCCTGGTCTACTTCTCCTTTTCTTCTTCCCTCCTTCCTCCATTCTTCCATCCCTCCCTCCTTCCCTCCTTCTCTCCCTTCCTTCACCCAGACAGAGTTTTACTGTGTAGCCCAGGCTGGCCTGGAACTTGCGATCCTCTTGCTACAATCATAGGTGTATGCTGCCATGCCCAGCTTACTCTTAAAGGTCCTGTTTTTTTGTTTTTGTTTTGTTGTTTTGTTTTGTTTTGTTTTTTCCAGCACTCTGTTGCTGTGCCGGAATACCATAGGGAATCTGACAGAATACCATAGGGAACTGGCCCAAACATAAGGCTTGTTTGGCTCATGGTTTCAGAGACTGTCCGCTAAAGCCTCTTGGTTCCACCGTTGCCGGCCTGAGATGGGGTGGACTATCTAGCCAGTGGACACAAATGATAGCGGAAGTTGCTGCTCACTTTATGACATCCAAGGAATAGAGAAAGAGAGGAGGGGTCCAGAGACAAGACAGGCACTTTGAAGGCGCCGCCCAGCAACCTGCTTCCTCTAGTGGACTTGGTTACCACCCTCCTGGTCCAATTATCTCTAAGTAGTGCCACCAGCTGGAGCTACCTGTGGGGACACTGTACAGCTCGATTGTAACCATCCTAGTCAAATCTCCCTTCCCCTCCCTCACTGCATCTGACCCTCCTTTAGACAACTCCATAACCTCATCTAGAGAGGACGACGGTCCAGTTGGCCCTCAGCATCAGTGGGTTCTGCATCTGTTAATCGACCAGCCATGGCTCAGACATTTTGAAAATTATGCGTGTACTGAGCATGGGCAGATTTCCTCCCTGTCATTATTCTCTAAACAATATGGTGTAATAACTATCTACATAGCGTTTGTTAAGTATAATAACTAATCTGGAGATGATTTAATGTGTCTATGGGTGGGTTACAGTTTGGATGTGGAACGCCTGCCACATGCTCGTGTGTGGGAACACTCGGCCCCCAGCTGACGGTGCCGAATGGAAAGGCTACAGATTGCTGAGCACCGACCTGACAGGCAGGCCTTGAGAGTGATACTTACTGGTCCTGGCCTGAGCATTTTGCTTCCTGATTTTCCAGTTGTACACAGTCTCACAGCACAGTCACCCACCCCTGCAGTCACACCTCTCACGTCGTTGTAGACTGATGTTCGCTGGAGTAAGGAGCCAGAGCACATCATTGTAAATGATGTACGGAGCACAGAGACAGAGTTCTATCCTCAGTCTGAGCTCTAGGAAAGCAGAGCTGCAGGATCAGGAGTTTGAGGCCAGAAATGGCTACGTAGAGAATGCAGGGCCAGCCTGAGCCAAATGAAACTCCATTTCAAAAAATCCAAAACGGCAACAGCAAAAACTCTTCTCCTTCTTCTTAAGGTGCTTTTTGTCACAGTGATGAGAAAAGCTACACCATGGACCAACTCCCCAAAGATGCTCAGGGATAACTCTGCAGCTTTTGGATTACAGATCTTAGTGGATTTTGATCTTAGAAAAAGCATTCATTAAAGTTTGAATTATGATTTTCCTTTCTTTCCTTCTTTTCTTTTTTAAAAATTTATTCATTTACTATGTACAGTGTTCTGCTTGCACTATGCCTGCATGCCAGAAGAGGGCACCAGATCTCTTTGTAGATGCCTATGAGTCACCGGGTGGTTGCTGGGAATTGAACCTAGGACCTCTGGAAGAACAGCCAGTGCTCTTATCCTCTGAGTCATCTCTCCAGCCCCTGAGTTATGATTCTGACAGATAATAATTTCTTAGCAACCAAAACCAAAAAAGAATACCTGAAAAAAGTCATCGAAGAGACATGTGGAAAAAAGACCTGGTACAAGGCGGCTAGAAGACATCTAGAACGACATTTTCTTCTTCTTCTTCTTCTTGTTCTAACTATGTAGTCCTGGCTGCCCTGAGGCTCACCATGTAGACCAGGCTAGTCTCAGACTCACAGAGATCCGCCTGCCTCTGCAACTCTCAAGTGTTGTGTTTTGGGGGCTGGAGAGATGGCTCAGCGAGTAAGAGCACTGACTGCTCTCCCAGAGGTCCTGAGTTCAGTTCCCAGCAACCACATGGTGGCTCACAATCATCTGCAATGGGATCTGATGCCCTCTTCTGGTGTGTCTGAAGACAGCTACAGTATGTGTACATATAATAAATAAGTAAATATATCTTCAAGTGTTGCATTTAAGGTGTGCACCATTATGCCTGTCTGACTTTTATTCTTTTGTTTGTTTGTTTGTTTGTTTGTTTGTTTGAGACAGGGTTTCTCTGTGTGGCCCTGGCTGTCCTGGAACTCACTCTGTAGACCAGGCTGGCCTCCAACTCAGAAATCCACCTGCCTCTGCCTCCCAAGAGCTGGGATTAAAGGTGTGCACCACCACCGCCTAGCTGACCTTTATTCTTAACACTGGGACATTAAGAGGCTGCAGATGCAGATACTAACCCTCAGTGCTTCATTGCCAATGCAATAACGCATGAAAATAAGTAACAAGTATAAAAGTTAGAAGGGAAGAGATGAGGGCAGGAGCTGTCTTCCCTCTCATTTCCAACTAAGCCGATACTTAATGCTTATTAAACTGAGTAAAAATCCAGTGAGTCCCTAAAGAACATTCTACACAACTTAAGGTTTTTAGGACCAAGGGTCTGAGAAAGTTCATGTATTTGACAGGTTCAAATGGCTTTGCCAGAATGATGGGTGACCAGAAGGGAATGGGATGCTGGGAAAGACTTAGTTTTCAAAGGAATTGGTGTTGGTCTAGAAGGCAGACAAGATGTTCAGGTCAATGGAATCTCTGTGGTGAGGGGAAGAAGGCATCTGGCTTCCAGATGGAGAGCATGGAGCTAGGGACAAACTAGAAAGTCTGTTCTAGCCTGGAGGAGCTGCAGTAATTAGAATTCCGGAGAGCCTCTTTTTCCTGGTACTCTTTTTCCTGAGTCATACGGACTCAGAGCAGCCTACTGATTTCTACAGGGCTCAAAAATAGAGTCAATTTCCTGTCTCAACCGTTTCCTGCCAGGTTTGGATTCTTGGGGTATCTGTGATGTGCTCGGGAGAGTCCCAGTGGCTCATGGGTCGCTGAGTGTCAGGCATCTGCTGCGTCTGCCTGGTCCTCATATCTTCCTCACCATCTGAGTATTCCTTTGTGGATCCCATCCATGTTCTTTCAGGAGCAGGTGCACAGAACCCACGCTCGCAACAGCATGCTCCAGCTTCCTGGCCATGGAGGGCACATGGCTGTTGCTCAGTGGTTTTTGCTCAGAAACACATGCTCCTCCTTAAAGATCTAGATCTGTCCACAACTGTTTTCCCGAGCACGGTCCTCTGCAAGAATGACGTAGAGAAACACAAGATCAGTAAATCATGGCCAACCCTGGGGACCACACTTGAGCCTTAGACCTAGCCACATCTGATGGCAGAGCTATCTCTCCCCACCCCTGCCCCTGTTTTGTTCTTTTGGTTTCTGCCACTTGCAATCAAGAGTTTTGACTGGGGACTGGAGAGATGGCTCAGCCATTAAGAGCACTGGCTGCTCTTCCAGTGGATCTGGGTTCAATTCCCATCACCCATACGGCAGCTCACAACTGTCCCTAACTTCAGTCACAGAAGATCTGACACCCCCACAACAGTACATATAAAATAAAGTTAAATAAATAAATAAATAAAGTAAGTAAGTAAGAAAGAGTTTTGACTAAGGGCCAAGAAGATGGCTCAAAGCCTGAAGACCTGAGTTTGATCCCCAGAATCTTCATATTAGAAGAAGATCAGCTCTTGAAAGTGTCCTCTGACCTCTGCACACACTGTAGCACACCCTCCCCCACCCAATAAACAGACACATAAATGTCAAAACTACAGTTAAAGGGGATCTTGACTGATGAAATGGGAAAATGGGAGACGCTGAGGGAGAGGTTGGACATGCTCTCTCATGAGAAGACAGGTGCAAACAAGCTTCCGCCCGAGTGGATTCGAGAAAGGATAAGTAAGATGCACCCATCTTAAGTACATATGCCAGTGCATTTTATAAATGCTTTTGTTCCCCCAGTGACTTCTACCACGATCAGAGTGGAGAGCATGACGTCATCCTAAGGGGCCCTGTGGCTCCTCCTCACTTGCCACAGGTCATCAGGCTGCTTTCTGCCACCACGGGTTGACTCTGTTTTCTTTCTTTCTCTCTCTCTCTCTTTTCCTTCCTTCCTTCCTTTCTTTCTTTTTTCTTTTTTTCTTTTTTCCTTTTTTCTTTTTCTCTTTCTTTCTTTCTTTCTTTCTAGATTCTTTCTAGAGCTATTTATTTTATGTATATGAGTACACTGTTGCTGTCTTCAGACACACCAGAAGAGGGTATCTCATCTCATTACAGATGGTTGTGAGCCACCATGTGGTTGCTGGGAATTGAACTCAGGACCTCTGGAAGAGCAGTCAGTGCTCTTAACCACTGAGCCATCTCTCCAGCCCTGTATTCTGTTTCCTTTAGAATTAAATATACAACAGAATCTCTGTATCCACCAGTCTCTCAAGCTCAGATTCAGCCTGTCTATCATCAAGAACATCTAAAAAGTTGCACTATTCTCAACCTGTACACACACATTTTTTTTTTCCTGGCCATTATTCTCTAAAAGATCCACCGATTTACATAACATGTAAGTTAAGTATTTACATATTGTGTACATTGTATCAGGGATTATGAGTCATCCAGGGGTGACTGGAGTGCAGGGGAGGATGTGAGTCAGCTCTGTGCAAATCCAGAGCAGTGTCTGCCAGAGCATCTTCCAACCATTGTCTGCTACAACATGTTCCACTGCTCCCATCTGTTGAGGGGTGAAGATGGGAACCAATCTGCCTTCGTGGTGGGGGTGGGGTCAACTGCACAATTAATCCTCAGAATTTGGGGGATTCCATGTTTTCAAATTTGCCTACCAGCAACAAGGTATTTGTAATTCCAAGTCAGTGTCTGGGGTGGTTTTGTGGTCCTCTGTGGGCATTTGTGGATACAATGTCGGTTGTCCTCAAGTATGTGTGTGTGTGTGTGTGTGCGTGTGTGTGTATGTGTGTGTGTGTTTCCAGCTGTGGTTGAACCAAACATTTCTACCTCTGAACGACAACACTACAGGCTGGAGAGATGGCTCAGGGGTTAAGAGCACTTAAGGCTTTTACAGAGGACCCAGGTTCAGGTCCCTGCACCCGCATCAGATGGCCTATAATACTCTGTAACTCCAGTTCCAAGGGAGATATGTCTGGCCTCTGAGGCACCTTGCATGCATGTGGAACACACGAACTCGTGGAAGCAGACCTAGACACGTACAAACAAACAATCTTTAAAACACAAAAAAGTAACTTTCCAGGGAATGGTGACTTTGTAATGAGCCATGAATACTTAACCAACTCCAGACACAGCTCACACTGACAGGCATCTCTTTAACAATTTACTTAGTGCTACCTTTTTAGCTTTTTGGTGCTTTTTCTTGGCAATTTTCATGTTTTGAATAGCCCAGCACATAAGGCAGAAATGCTGGCACGCGTTCCTACTCAGAAGAAGAAAGGCTACTTTGAGAAGTATGCATGTTAAATAAACAGGTGAGACCTATGGTGCTTTGGGACAGGAGTTCAATGCCAAGTCTCTCTCTCTCTGTCTCTCTCTCTCATTCACACACACACACACACACACACACACACACACACACACACACACACAAAGTGTTGTGCCTTTCAACAGAAAACACACACCACTAAGTTATATACCAATCAATTGACAAACTGTAACCGGAGGCCTGCAGCTGCCTAGCAGCTGCCTAACCCCATTTTCTCTTGCAGTAATGGATCCTTTGTACCTGCAATTTGTGTCTCCAGGACTTCAAAGGCAGCTATTACAAAAAGTGGGACATGACTATTCATGAATTCACCACTTCGGAGCCTCTGTGCTTGCACGGTGCTCCTAGGAGTCCCAGAAGTGTGCTTCTTGGCTGGCGGCAATGGCTCTATGGCTTGTGTCTTTATTTATCCACCATTGGTGGAGCGCTTGAGTTGTTTGGGCAGTTACAAAAAGCTGCTATTAACTTTTGTGTACAAACTGTCGTGCAGGCATATGTTTTCACTTCCAGCCTGTGTATTTTCGTATGAGCAAGTGGAGTATTTGTTTAGTCCTTACCACGGGGTAAGGTAGCCTCATTCGATGGACAAGATGCAGCTTGGGTCTTTAGGGGTGTGCCGGAAGTCACACCACCCACAACTGTCAGCAGGGAACGCCACTTCTTTGGTTGTACTTGCGCGTCCTTGTTCAGTCAGTCCTGTAAGAACAAGGGAAGGAAGGGGCTTGATTCTGTTCGAGTACCTCTGGCTGGTACTAGGGTTTGACTGTGTCAGAGTCTGCGTGTCGGAGCTTGGCTGCCGATGTCATGGTGATGAGAAACGGGGCCTTTGAGAAGTGATTGGGACATAGTGACTGCCCTTCTGGATGGACTAGCCCGTTGGAGACTGGCGGGGTATCTGTGGAGTGGCTGTTTTAATCAAAGTGACCCCTGCCCCGCTGGGTGAAGCCTCCATCACATTATGACAGAACAGGGCCCTTCCTGACAGATGCCTAAGCATTGCCCTAGCACTTCGGTTCCCAGGACGGTGAATAAGCAAACTCTCCTCTATATGAATCCCCTAGTCTACAGCATTCCGTTATGGATATGAGAACTATACCGTATTCCTTTATGGATATGAGAGCAATACCATATTCCTTTACGGATATGAGAGCTATACAGTATTCACTTATGGACAACTGCCTTTAAGTCCCCCAGAAGCAAAGTGTGCCGCTGTTTCAGTCCCTGTAAGAACCACTGTGCTGTGCAGGTCTGAGATCCCAGGCCCTGCTGTATGCCTGAACAGGAGGGGCAGGCTGTATCCATGGCCTCTGGAAGCTGGACTGTGATAGCATCGGCCCCATCCGTCCCAGAGCAGTGCCTTCTGAGCCAATGAGCGCGCACAGCCACCACCTGAAGATGCTGCACCGGGCCCACCCACATTCTCAAGCCGTAAGCAAGCACACAGAGGAGAGTCAGAGCGTGGTCCCACCGGACACGGCTGTTGATATATATATGCATATGTTCATTTCCTGGGGTATTTGTCACACAGACATCGCAACCATGTGTAGAGCCACACATGAAGAGGCCAGTGGTCCTCGGTGATCCTCCCGGCTGGCCAGTGATCCTCGGTGATCCTCCTGGCTGGCCAGTGGTCCTCGGTGATCCTCCTGGCTGGCCAGTGGTCCTTAGT
>NW_022196913.1:59375464-59380664 GCF_008632895.1 Mastomys coucha
GTGGTCCTCGGTGATCCTCCTGGCTGGCCAGTGGTCCTTAGTGATCCTCCTGGCTGGCCAGTGGTCCTTAGTGATCCTCCTGGCTCTATGTCACCAGTACAGGGATTATGAACACCAACCACTGTTCCAGGTTTTATACGGAAGCTGGGAGTTCAGCTCAGATTCTCATGCTTGCAAATGCTCTACTAACTGAGACATCTCAGCCCTGGGACCATTACACTGAGCTGTGGTGGTTTTTTTGTAGTAGAACTGTCCCTTAAGGCTCCATAAGTCCCTCTAAAGGGCCACATGACAATTCTGCTAACTGACACATCTCTGCTGGGTGTTGGGGTAGGGGGGATCTTGAGCACTGAGCAGAAGTCTGAGACAGAGAGTGAGAAATGGCTGGCGCAGGATGTAAATAGCCCGTGTGTGCCCCTCTCCCCGCAGCTGTCTTCGCAGGCTTGGAGTCTCAGCAGGCTCTCCAACATACTCTCAGCACATCTGGAAGCTTTTGAGGCGTGCAGTCAGCTAACTCTCCCAATGCATCTAGAAGTTTCTGTGGCTGGCAGTCAGCTCCCCTGCGTACCGTGGTTGACATCTCCCTCCCGTGTGGACTGAAGTCTAGTGTCAGCTTGTATAGTGAGATTCTCTCTAACCTCTCCCTCCTGGCTCTTTCCTGGGAGCCTGGTGTCTGTGCTCAGGAAGAGCCTGAGGGGTGGGGAGAGCACGAGTGAGCAAGCTCTGCTGTGCCATTAGTTCTAGGGGCTCACCTTATTCATCTGTAAAATGGGAACCTCCACTGTTTCACTGACTGCCACATATGTGGGCCAGGCACTGACACTCTACTGGAGAGAAGAGGGATTTATTGCACATGTAAAGGAGAGAGACAATGAGTGTCCCAGTTTGGCAGGTGACACAGAAGTCCCAGGGTCTTGGGGGGGGTCCCTTGGGTATAGTCCATACCTTGGTCAGTCTCTGACCAAAAACTTGGCCACCTTAATGAAACAGTCAACCTGGAAGAAAAGTGTGAAAATTAGGCCAGAATGGGGTGTGTTTGTGTGCGTGCATGTGTGTGTGTGTGTGCGTGTGTGTATATGTGTGTACATGTATGTGTGTACACGTGTGTGTGTGCATGCGTGTGCGTGTGTGAGCATGTGCGTGCGTGCGTGTGCATGTGTGTGTGTGCATGGGTATATGTGTGCGTGCGTGCGTGTGTGCGTGCATGTGTGTGTGTGTGTGTGCGTGTGTGTATATGTGTGTACATGTATGTGTGTGCACGTGTGTGCGTGTGCATGCGTGTGTGTGCGTGTGTGAGCATGTGCGTGCGTGCGTGTGCATGTGTGTGTGTGCATGTGTATATGTGTGCGTGCGTGCATGTGCGTATGTGTGTGGGTGTGTATCCAAGCTTTTAGACTGTTTGTTAAGTTGAAACTATTGTTAATTGGGAAATGCTTTAACCTACCCCCCAGCCCCCCCAGCCCCCCAGCTCCACCGAGCATCATGGCTCACTTAGCCTGCTGTCCTGAGAAGTGTTCATTAGCACCGTTGGGCAAATCATTAACACAAGCCTATTTAAAATAAAGTGTTGAACATCACAGGTAATTTATTGAACATAACACTGAAAGTGAGGAACAGGACGGTTGTCTGGGTAGGCACTTCCAACACTGTAAAACTGAAAAAAATCTAGCCTAAACCGTTGAAATAAAGGGCCATCTGCCATGATAGGCCTCTCTTTAGAGGGCTGCCACCAAGATGAGAAGTTCTGCTAAGAGCCGAGAGAGCCAAGAGGAGCCGGCTTGGCTTTCCTGGCCAGGTTAGTATCCTCAGGGTGGACTGCGGGACTGACAGCAGCCAGGGTGGTCTTGGTGGGAAAAGTGAGGCTCTACTTACTTCCTGGTCAGGTGGGGGAGTGAATGCAGGACAAAAGCCATAAGTGTCCCTCATTGGTTGAGAGTCGGGGTTGACGTTAGTCAGGCTCAGAGCATACACCTGAGACTCAGGGGAAGCCGTACTGTAGACTCTAATGCCTAAGCAGTGGAAGGCCTGGTTATGTCAGGCTCAGAGCAGGGTGGTCTCACTCCCATTGGGACCCACTGAAGGTAACTTTACACCTGCTCTTCCTCTGGTCCTGTGTCTGTGGGTAGGAGGGCTGCATGCCTGTTCTCAAAACGTACATGGAATGAATGAAGGAGACAGTGTGGGCACCAGTGTAGCACCAGCCTGGAGGGGATTTAGAGTCGAGTAGCCTACACATAAGCCCTATCCATCTATGGATGGGGCTTGTGACACTGCCCAGGTTGGGGGACAGGCCTGCACAGGCAGATATCCAGGGGCTTTCCGAGGGGGGTCCCTGGGAAGGATGGGACCTTAAGTGACAGGCTGTGGTAGAGAGAAGGGCATTTGGCAGTGACCCTGGCTTTTGATTCCACTTTGTGGATCTCAGAGGCTATGGGGGTTGAGCAAATAGGAGTATAATGGTCCAGTGCTATCCAGTGCAGCTGTCCTGTGCAGGGAAAGGAGGGGAAGTGTGAGGGGGATTCCTCGGCTGGGGGAGGGGGAGACTAGAGGAGTCGGAAGGAGCCGCCAAATGCTGGCCTCTGCGGAGGACACCCCAAGGTTACCTTGGCCTGTGGTGAGCCGCTAGCTGCGAGTGACAACAGAGAGCTGCAGCCTCTCAGAGTTTTATTATCATTCAAATGAGGATGTGGAGAGGTATTTCATTTGATTGGTAGAATAATAGGAGCCATTTATCTACCTCCCCTCAACCCTTCATATCTGTTTCACTATTTTATGGGATCACATACATCATAGTAAAGGCAAAAATGTATTTTTTTCCCTTGACTTGGGGGCTGAGGAGGGGTGAGGCCGGGATGGGAAGGAGGCACTTGGCGGTGGCTGGCAGGAGCTGAAGGAAATGAAATCGAAAGAGACTATTACTGCTGACAGACAGCTACATCTGAGAGGGAATAAGGAACTCCCCGTGCTGCAAGCTTGAGGAGTTTTAAATGGAGGACCTAACAGCCTTCGGCCCCGGGTCCATGGAGAGGCAGAGGACAGAGGGAGGGCTGGCGGGTGGTGGCAGGGAATGAGGGGGGGCAGAGCAGGGCAGCCTGGATCGCCCTTGAGAGGGACAGCAGCTGGGATTCTTTTGTTTGGTTGTGATGAATTAGACATACTATTCTTTTGAAAAAGTTTGAGGGGCTGGAGAGATGGCTCAGAGGTTAAGAGCACTGACTGGTCTTCCAGAGGTCCTAAGTTCAATTCCCACCAACCGCATGGTGGCTCACAACCATCTGTAATGGAATCTGATGTCCTCTTCTGGTGTCTGAATATATATATATATATATATATATATAAAGAAGTTCAAACATTACAGGTGAAACTCCTGGTGTCCATGTTGCCCACCCCCTGGCCCAACCCAGGGGCAACAACTTTTTCTTCTTGATTTTATAATTACAGAGATACTTTAAAAGCGGCAGTTCTGTTTATGTGGGTGTCCCCCGTTTCTAAAGAGGTGTCCCCAGTCATTCAACCTGCTTTCACTCAACACACTTCCAAGTTCTGTGTAGGCACAGGTGGTTCTAGGCTGTCCCCAGAACTGTCATGCAGGGTTCCTGTCCCCTGGATGCACGCTTGGTAGTTTCCAGTTTTTCACAACCACAAATGTGATTCAAGATCATCCTGTTTTTCTCTTTCCAGGTACAAGAACAGGGTTCCAGAGCAGATGAGTAGTGGAGTTGCTGAGGTTGTGTGTGTGTGTATATGTGTCTGTATGTGTGTGTACATGTTTGTGCATATATGTGTGTGTGCATGTGTATGCATGTGTGTGTGTTTGTGTATGTGTGTGCACATGTGTGTATATGATGTATGTATATATATGTATTGTGTATGTGTGTGTGCATGTGTATGTGTGTATACGTGTGTGTATGTGTGTGTGTGTGCATGTGTGTGCTGCATGTGTGTGTGTGTGTGCATGTGTATGTGTGTGTATGTGTGTGTATGTGTGTGCATGTGTATGTGTGTGTATGTGTGTATATGTGTGTGTGTGTGTGCATGTGTGCACTGATCAGAATATCATCCACTAGTGAGTGGAAACAGTTTTAAAGTACCTTGCCTGGGAGAATTGTGGTCAGGGGATCAGTAGCCGGAGCTGTATTTCAGTATGGTGGCTTAGCATTCTCAGGCCCTTTGCCCTTGTGAACTAGCCAGGAGAGGGGAGCCTTTTCCATCCACCTGGGTCACCTCTGTCTGAGGGACTCTGGTCATTGCAGCAGCTTGGAGCCACCTCCTGATCTAACCTTAGGGCTCAGTGCCTCCTGTCAAGCTCTGGATGGCCAAGTCGTGCCCTCTTGACCTTCAGCTGTGAGTCAGTGTATTTCTTCTGTGAAAAGACAGTCATGGGGGCTTTGGTCACTTGGAACTGAAAAATGGTTACCGATGCCACTGCTATTCCTGAGGTTTCAGAGACCTCTGTCAGAGGCCAAGTGATAGCATAATGAGCATGGTGGGGGGTGTGTGTGGCAGATCTGGAATCTGCCAGCCCTTGGTCAGAGGCGAGAACCCTGTGAGGGATTCCTGTTCTCACTGACAATGTGATGTGAATGCTGCTACAGGGATGCTTCATTCCCTAGCAAGGGGTGGGAGGTGAGGGGTCGGGGTGAGGGATATGGGTAGGGACTGGGAGCATGGAGTTCTGTCCTCTGATTCAGTACTCTTGCTCCTCAGAGACACGCTTCAGGGACCTGCCCAGAGGAGGCCCTCACCTCTGTAGCCCGTTCCTTCAGCCTGGGGCTGGCTAACACTATGACTCTGCCCTACAACTGTGGCCAGTCCTTGCCACCCCCCACCCAATGCATCAAGAGCTGAGGATTGAGGTACAAGCTGAGTGGAGAAACATGGAAAACAGCAAGGTCATGCATGCCCAAAGCCCATGTCACTCATAGATGGCAGGTTTGGGTGCTATCTGGTCACGTCTAAACTTGTCACCAAGATTTAAAGAACAGGGTTAAACTGTTTTCGTGGCAGAACCGCGAAAGCATGCTAGGGACAAATCATTGGAGTTGGAGCTCTCCCAAGTTGTGGAGACACGATAGGTGTGTTCGAGTAGGTGGTGGTTTGAATAGGAATGAACCCCACTGGACTTATGTGTTTGAAAGCTTGACTCGGAGTGTGGCATTGTTAGGAGGTGTGGCCTTGTTGGAGGAAGCCTGTCACTGTG
>NW_022196913.1:59380674-59383069 GCF_008632895.1 Mastomys coucha
CTTGAAGTCTCCTGTGCTCACAGTAGGTCTAGTGGGGCAGCCTCCTTTAGCTGCCTGCAGATCAAAATACAGAACTCTCAGCTCATTCTGTAGCATGATGTCTGCCCACAGGTCGGCATGCTTCCTGCCATGATGATAATGGATTGATCCTCTGAAACGGTAAGCCGGTCCCAGTGAAATGTTTGCCTTTGTAAGAGGTGTCATGGCCATGGTGCCTCTTCACAGCAATGGTAACCCTAACTCAGGCAGTAGGGAGGGGGATCAGTGTGCACTTCAGGTCCAATCTCCAGGGCTGCACCAGGCGAGGTTAAGCCCCTCATGTGCAGCTGTGGATCTGACTGGAGGGAATCTCCCTTAGGGCTCTGTGTGTGCTGATCCTATGTGCACTGTGGCAGTGGGTAGGGAGACAGCCTGCTGAGCGCCCCAACCCCTGGATTCCCGGGGAGGGCCTCCAGGGGTCTCTAAGTTGTTGCAGAGGCGAGGCTTCAGCCAACCCACCTTGGCCCTTACAGAAAGCAGATGGGTCTGCAGATATCTCATTGACTGCCAAGGCAGGAGGGAGATGGCATCCAGGAACCACATATCCTCATGTGTGTGTTGGAGGAGCCAGTGAGGGGACAACACTGATGACCCATCTGCCACTCCACCTATCCTCTCTGGAACCCAGGGGCAGGGAGATAGGATAAAGGGATCCTGATTGACGACTGAGTGCCATGGCCACTAAGACTTACTGCAGGCAGACGGCAGGGAGTTAAAACACAGAAGCACACAAGCAGAGAGAAGACAAGGTCGCTGTGGATTCAGACCTGTGTGTGTGTGTGTGTGTGTGTGTGTGTGTGTGTGCGCGGCTAGACTCCAGCAGGGACTGGAGCCCTCCTAGGCTAGGTCATCAAAGCTCTTTTCCTTCCCTCTCTGTCTTAGTGAGGGTTTTACAGCTGTGAACAGAGACCATGACCAAGGCAACTCTTCTAAGGACAACATTTAACTGGGGCTGGCTTACAGGTTCAGAGGTTCAGTCCATTATCATCAAGGCGGGAGCATGGCAGCATCCAGACAGGCATGGTGCAGGAGCAGCTGAGAGTTCCACATCTTCATCTGAAGGCTGCTAACAGAACAGTCACTTCCAGGCAGGAAGGTGAGGGTCTTAAGCCCATGCACGCATCTACTCCAACAAGGCCACGCCTCCTAGTAGTGCCACTCCTTGGGTCAAGTATATATAAACCATCACACTCTCCCAGCACTGTGGTGGGTGCTGGATGTGCCTCCCCGGGTTCTAGCCTCAGGGTCCTTCCCTCTAGTTGCATGCTGGTTGGGGGCTTGGTGAGGGGCTTGGTGAGGCTTATTGGTGAACAGAGTCATGCTCTTCCTGTGCACTGGGACCTCCCCACTTGGTGAGTACCAGGGACAGGAAGGAGGCGGAAGGGAAGGTGAGGAGGTGGAAGGGAGCCTTGGTGGCTCAGGTTGGGACCTCAGCTAGCTCTGAAAGTTGTCAGGATGGGGAAGCTGAGATATCTAGACACCCCGGCAGCAGGCCCAACAGGGAATCTGACCTAGAGGTCCAGGTCAAACTCCTGGCCTCTGGTTTTCTCATCAGACAAGGTGGAGTCCGTTGTGCCCTTTGGGAGTCGCATCTAGGCATTGTGAAGAGCCAGCCATCACCAGTCTTGGTACTGTGGTACAGATGAATGTCCAGAGAGACCCCCATGTTAAGGTGAGGTTCCTAAAGTGACCCCTTGGGGAGGAGGTGGGAGCTGTGAGAGGAAGTGCCTCCTGAGGAGACTGGAGGTCATTGGGAGTGTTCCCCCAAAGGACACTGTGGAGGCCCTGGCTGCTCCTCTCTTCACTTCCTAGCTCACAAGGTTGTATCCAGCATGTAGGACTGCCAGGGTTATGGCTGTTCTGGCTTGAGCTGGAACTTCCCAGAATTGTGAGGAACACGATTGCCTCAGGTCTTTTGTTACATTGACACTGAATTGGTTAGCATGTCTACCTACCTGAGGAACTCAGGCAACACTTTATTCTTGTGTCCTTGTTAGATCCACTGGCCAAGAGAGCTGGTTGTGCACTGGGGTGTCTGTGCATGGGGTGTCTGTACATGGGGTGTCTGTGCATGGGGTGTCTGTGCACGGGGGTGTCTGTGCACGGGGGTGTCTGTGCACTGGGGTGTCTGTACATGGGGTGTCTGTACATGGGGTGTCTGTGCATCGGGTGTCTGTGCATAGGGTGTCTGTACATGGGGTGTCTGTGCACTGGGGTGTCTGTGCACTGGTGTGTCTGTACATGGGGTGTCTGTGCATGGGGTGTCTGTACATGGTGTGTCTGTACATGGGGTGTCTGTGCACGGGGTGTCTGTGCACTGGGGTGTCTGTGCATGGGGTGTCTGTGCATGGGGTGT
>NW_022196913.1:59385438-59385893 GCF_008632895.1 Mastomys coucha
GGGGTGTCTGTGCACTGGGGTGTCTGTGCATGGGGTGTCTGTGCACGGGGTGTCTGTGCACGGGGTGTCTGTACACGGGGTGTCTGTGCACGGGGTGTCTGTGCACGGGGTGTCTGTGCATGGGGTGTCTGTGCATGGGGTGTCTGTGCATGGTGTGTCTGTACATGGGGTGTCTGTGTACTGGGTGTCTGTGCATGGGGTGTCTGTGCATGGGGTGTCTGTGCACTGGGGTGTCTGTGCACTGGGGTGTCTGTACATGGGGTATCTGTGCACGGGGGTGTCTGTGCACGGGGGTGTCTGTACATGGGCTGTCTGTACATGGGGTATCTGTGCACTGGGGTGTCTGTACATGGGGTGTCTGTGCATGGGGTGTCTGTGCATGGGGTGTCTGTGCATGGGGTGTCTGTGCACGGGGTGTCTGTACATGGGGTGTCTGTGCACGGGGTGTCTGTGCA
>NW_022196913.1:59385903-59396990 GCF_008632895.1 Mastomys coucha
TGGGGTGTCTGTGCACGGGGTGTCTGTGCACGGGGTGTCTGTGCATGGGGTGTCTGTGCACTGGGTGTCTGTGCATGGGGTGTCTGTGCATGGGGTGTGTGTACATGGGGTGTCTGTACATGGGGTGTCTGTGCATGGGGTGTCTGTGCACTGGGTGTCTGTGCACTGGCTGGCTGGGTCCTCTGGGTCTCCTCCATGATGCTTAAGCTAAAGCAAAGCCCACCTCAGGCCCTTTGCACCACAGCCGCTTCTTCTCGAACGTTTCTCCTCTGAGCTGCATCTTCATCTCTTCTACACCCCCCCTGAGGACTTTTCAGCCCTCTTCTAAAGCATTCTGAAAAGGCTCTCCCGGACAGAGGCATTTTTTTTCTCCATGGTTGTTTCCAGGGCTTCACACAAGCCAGCATGTGCTCTCTCACTGAGATATATCCCAGCCCCTTTTTCATTTTTATTTTGAGGCAAGATCTTGTTTAGAATGGCCTTGAACTTGTTCTGGAATTCAAGCAGGCCATAAGTGGTCAAACCTCTGGGATGGCTGGGATTCTAGGTCTGTACCACCGGGCTTGGTGTTCTTGGCTGTTCTGTCTGTCTGTGTGTGCACACTCGTGTGTGTGTGTGTGTGTGTGTGTGTGTGTGTGTGTGTGTATGCCAGAGCTCATGCAGAGGGCCTCTGGCAGCCCTGAAATTACACCTGATCCACACCACCCCTAGGTTTTTTTTTAATTAATTACTTAATTTAAATTTTTATTAGATATATTTGTTTTGTGTGTATTGTATTCATTCTTGTGTGCCACGTGCATGCTAGGTGCCTAGGGAACCAGAAGAGGTTGTTGGATCTCCTAGAACTGCAGTTACAGACAGTTTGAGCTCCTGTGTGGGTGCTGGGAGCCAAACCCAGGTCCTCTGCAAGAACAGCCAGTGCTCTTAACCACTGAGCCGCCTCTCCAGCCCCCACGCCTAGTCATTTTGGGGGGAGGGGGAAGTCCTGGGGGTTGAGCTCAGATCCTAAGCTTAGAAACAGACTGAGGTCTTTGTTCTCAGCCCTCCCCTTCTGAAACAAACAGCATTTTAAACATCTGTTTCAACAGTCTTCTCTCCTCTCTCCTCCTTGGTCCATGTCCGAGAGCAGTTGAAGGAGCCGGTCTGCTGACTCTAGTGCCCTCGGTCTCAGGGCCCAGCCAGCCAGACGGTAGTTAGAGAGTCTGAGTGTAGGTAACAAGGGACCTTGGGGCTTCATCTCGCTGTACGGACGATCAAGAAGGAGCTGAATGAAGATGGTGGTTCGCACCTGGAATCCACCCAGAGGCCCACGTGAGGTAGAGGCCAGTCTGGCCTGTAACAGAGCACTCCAGGCCAGCTTGGGTCCAGAGTGAGACTCTCACTTCTGTACCCTGAGATATCAGTACAGGACCAGCTAGATTCCTGGCTCAGACCCACGGGGGCAGTGTTGCCATGATGCTTTAAACCTGGCAGCTTGTGCCTCCGTACCAGGCCTAGCCCTGTGCTGCAGCCTATCCCATGGCTGAACGGCTGTTGATTTCCCAGGGCAGCCGGTAGCTCTGCGCTCGAGCTTCCTCTCCCACTCCACACAGCTTCCTCCTACTTCAACCGCAAGTTATTATTTTAAGACAGGGTCCCTGGGAGACCCATTTGGCTTGGCCAGCCTCTGGCAGCCCCACAGGCTGGTGAGCTCACCGAGGACCCTCAGGCACTCTGCTGTCTTTGGAGCCCCAGGCTGGTGGAGCCCCAGGCTGGGATGTCTTCGTGAGATGTCTGTGCCAAGCTGGTTCCAGGGACAGACCATCTGGTCAGGGTATCTCCTGCCAAGGGTGGACTCCAGCTAGACTTACCAGAAGCAGGGGGCGCCCGCGTTGGGGATTAAGATGATAGTGGGAGGGGTTGGAGGTGTGGCCTCCTGGGATGGGTGAATTTCAATCAAACTGCAAACCAGAGAAGAGAAGCTGGGCTAGGGTGGGCGGGGGCGGTGGGTATGGGGGACAGTGGTAGGAACACGATAATTGCTCATAGTTTTTAGGCTGATGGGACTTTGCCTTCAAGGGAACTTGAACCCCAGAAAGGCCCAGGAAGCAGAGGCCAGCATTTGGAAGGTGCTGGAAGGGAATGAAGGGTGGGAGGTCACCCAAGCGTAACAGGGAGGCTGGGTGTGGAGCCTGCTTGCTGTTTTCTTACTCTACCATCCGGGTGTCGTGAGTGTGTTTTGAGTGTGACAAACCAGCCCGGGGGCCCGGTTCAGCTCTCAGAACTAGACTCCAAAAAGGGGACTGGGCATCTGAGGAACTAAGGAATGTTCCTCGGGTGCTTTGGAGGCCATAGCTGCACGGCACAGCCCCGACTCCCAGGACTATGGAGCTCTGTAAAGTCACTTGTGACCCTTCCCATGGCTGTCAGGCCTGTGGTCTAGCTCAGGCACTCAGCATGTGTCCAGCGAGCAAAGAAGGAAGAGTACGAAATGACTGTTGGTTTTGCCCAAGCAAAATCCATTTATTAAGCGCTGCACTTGTTTAAGAAAAACAAAACAAAACAAAACAAAACAAAAAAAACCCAACAGCTATTGACAAAATATAAGAAAATAAATTAAAGCAGCGACTCCTTAAAAGGACCCTGTCCAATAATTTGATTTTTCCTCTTTCCTCCCTTAAAGGCCAGAGTGACACAATCCATCTTACTGTTCCACGGGTTTGCCTCATTACAACTTTTTCCTAAGTGGAAAAAGAGGAAGGAAAAAAAAGAGAAAGAAAGAAAAAGCAAGGGAAGCTGAATGCTGCCTGAGTGTCGTCCCCTCCTGTGCTGCCTGAGCGTTGTCCCATCCTGAGAACTACCCTAACCTTTGTGGCTGCCATTCACTCCAGTTAGCTGCCCCCAGCATCGGTGGCCCTCTGACCTCTGACCTCTGAACCTCGTCCTGGGCATCTTGCCCTCGGCAGCCCAGCCTTGGTCCTGCTTTTTCAGCTGTACCCTCAGGATAGGGCCATAATATCTGGTTGGCTCAGGTTTTGTCCTTTACACCTTGTGACCCCAGACCCTGGCAGCTGTCTTAGCCCCTAGGCACAACTGGCTAGGTATTTCAACAGAACTCTTATCCGCACAGTCTCCTGAGAAACAGTTGACATTCCTCATGAGAAAATCACCGTGAGCAAGCTGCGCAGGTGCCGAGAACGGACACACTTCACACATGCCAGGGGACCCACTCCGTGGACCGTACCTTGCATCAACATATGAAAGGGGGCTGGAGAGCAGTGTCTGCTCTTCCAGAAGTCCTGAGTTCAAGTCCCAGCAACCACATGGTAGCTCACAACCATCTGTAATGGGATCCAATGCCTTCTTCTGGTGTGTCTGAAGAGAGCTATGGTGTACTCACATACACAAAATAAAATCTTTTTAAAAAAATACGGAAGATCTCAGATGGAGGGGCCTCCATATTCTCCTTTTCACAAGACATTTCACCCCCAAGTTACCTATTCTATTCTGGTCAGCTGAGTGGCTCTCCTAATAGTCCAGCACCCTCGACTCCCTCCTTCCCCCAACCACCCCCCCCCAACCTTCCTCCCCCCGCCTTGATAATGGATCTGACTTATGAGGAAGCCAAACAACCTTTCAATGTTTGGAACCTGGGCCGTGCTGTGTCCTTGGCTAAATCAATGAGTCCCTGTAAGTTTGTCTATCTGGAGAGCAAGGTCAATAACACCCAGGGGTGAGCGTTTAAGACTGAAAGAGCACCCATGTGTAGTAATAATAATAATAACAACAGTATTTTATAATCGAGCACTAGCTCAGGGTCCCAGCCCAAGTTATATTTCTTTTCTTTTCTTTTTTCTTTTTTCTTTTTTTTTTTTTTTTTTTTTTTTTTGTACATTATTGGCTGGAGTCTTCAGTTTCCACCACTCACGACCTTAACTTAAAGCTAAAAGACTGAGGTGCTGAGAGACTGGATTAACTGCTGATGGTTGGAGCTGTAAGGAAAGCCTAAGAGGGAAGCCTTGCAGAATCCTCGCCGCAGTCCTCCCAGACTGTATTCGTTTCCCTCTGGAAAGAGCCCGGCCCCAAAGTAGGTGTGGCCTCAACAAGAGGCCGTCCATAGAGCCTGCTTAGCACTGCTGAAGTCCAACAGTACCCAGCCCGTGTACTTCAGCGGGGGAAGTAGCCTCAACTGAGAACCTCACGCTAGCCCTCAGTCCCCAGTGTTCTCTTACCTGACCTCACAGCTGCCTGGGAGTCTGAGGGCCTCCAAAGAGAATCTTCCCATCCTGCTTAATGTGAGCTGAAGCTGATCTCCCTAGCTGTCAGCTCAGAACTCTGCAACCTAACAACGTAATTGACCACGATAGCATCAAGAGCAGCCATGGCTTCTCAAGCATGTACCATGTGCTTCATTCCAAGATTAAAAAAACAAAAGCAAAACAAAACAAAACCTCTACAGACGTTGTTACACTTCATCCCTCCACATTCTTACGAGGGTCCCGGTCTCACAGTTGGGGTTATGGACATTGAGATTTTGTTTCCCTGAGCACATAGCTAGAAAGGACGGGTACGTTTAATCTCAGCTACTTGAATATAGAACACTCTTCTTGGAGCTCCCAAAGGAACAGAAGTGAGAAGACATTTCAAAACCCCTGCTTCATAGTGGCTCAGCAGCCAGAGATCCTCTGTAGAGCCCTCTTGGCAAACCCCGAGCAAGTGTCATAGGACCAGGCGCTGAAGCCTGGTCAGAGAATACTGCGGACTGTGGGAGAGAAACTTTGAACTAAGTCTGCCCTGTAATCGGGCAGCTGGAAACCCCTGTAGGGAAACAAAGCCTGCGGGCGAACTCTGAGCAGCTCGTGGGCGGGGCTAACGTTCGTCAGCACACTGCTGACGGAAATTGGGAGCTTGAAGGGACCCAGGTGAGAGCAGCTGCTAAGACTCCACGAGTAAAGTCCGAACCAGACTCGCATCAGAAGTCAGATCAGCCACAGGAAGACCTACAGAAGAGAATAGGACCGACTGCTCACCGCCCACCGCCCACCGCCCTATCACAGAGGGATGCCCCAGGGTGAGACAGGCTTCTGGGAGCCTAGGAAGGAAAGCCAAGAGATGTGAGACAGAATCCGAGCAGCCAGGCCTGTCGGTTTTCACTTGCAGCATCCTTATCGTTAGGCTGTTTACATCAACTCCTTCTTTATTGAACACCCAACGTCATGTTGGGGCCCCATCCTTCCCTATCCTGCCGGTTCTTGTTCTAAATCGATTTATTTTTTTATCCCCTACTCTCCCAAAGAATCTAGACTGGCCTGGTTTTCAAGGTCTTGGGGAGATGAGAGTGCTCTACATTATCCGATTGTGTATCTCTACCTCTTTTTACTCAGTCTATCTTTAGCCAGGACTCTCTCAACTCCCCCGCCCCCCCAGTCACCTTTCACCCATACAGCTCTCCCTTTGATTTTTCTTTCTGTCTCGTAAAAAAGTTTGGAAAAATAGATTGATTTATTGTATTTGATGTGTGTGAGTGTTGTTTGCCCGTGCGTGGGCGTGTACGTGTGTATGTGTGTGTGTGTGTGTGTGTGTGTGTGTACCATGTGTATGCCTGGTGCCCGTGGAGGTCAGAATTGGTTATAGGATTCCCCAGAACTGGAGTTATGAATGGAGAACTGGAACCATGGGGAGGCTGGGATCCAAACCTGGGTCCTCTGCTATTAACCACTGACCATCTCTCCAGTCTTTGATATATATATATCACATGTGTGTGTGTACATGTATATGTATGTATATTATATATTAGGTTTTTCAAGACAGGATTTCTCTGTGTAATAGCTCTGGCTGTCCTGGACTCACTTTGTAGACCAGGCTAGCCTTGAACTCACAGAGATCCACCTGCCCCTGACTACTGAGTGATAGGATTCACAGTAGGTATCACCATGCCCGGCTTGGAAAAATATTCTTTTCTTTTTTTTTAAAAGAAATTATTTATTTATTTCATGTATATGAGTACATTGCAGCTGTCTTCAGATACATCAGAAGAGGATATCAGATCCATTACAGATGGTTGTGAGCCACCATGTGGTTGCTGGGAATTGAACTCAGGACCTTTGGAAGAGCAGTCAGTGCTCTTAACCTCTGAGCCATCTCTCCAGCCCCCGGAAAAATATTCTTAAACTGGTGAAAGAAAAGAACTGTGAACTCAGGCCTCATGAAAGGGAGTGAGGGGCTGGCTTTCTGACGGAGGAGGGCCATGCGGTCCTGATGCTGGGAAACCTGCACTGGGGTCTCTGGGAGGAGTCACTTAGACAGCAAGTACATGATGTTATCGGGGGGACCTGACTTCAGGAAGAACGAAATGCAGCAGAAATGTCAGCTATCTGGGTAAATATCATAGGCTGCTTCCCCACTGTTATGGACCTGATGGTTAAAAATATAACCTTATCTGAAGGGGTTTGCAATGAAAAGGTGTTATCTAAATGGCAGATACAGTGTAAAGGGGACGGGGTGAAGGGAAATGAGCAGATAAGGACTTTAAACAGCCTAAGAAAAGTTATTATGTCTATTGAAAAACCCAATAGAAAGAAATATAGTAAAAATGTGAAAGCTAAGCCTAGTGACCTGAGTTTAGTTTGGTCCTAAGAGCCTACACAGTACAAGAAAAGACAGGACTTCTGTAAGCTGTCCTCTGACTGCACACATGCATTGTAGCATGTACACACACACACACACACACACACACACACACACACATGATAAGAATATACAAAAAATAGAGCCGGGAATGATGGCTTCTGCTCCAAGCCCCAGGAGTTTGGGAAAAGGGCATTGCTGTGAGTTCAAAGTCAGCCTCAGATAGCATAAAGAGACATTGTCTCTAAGAAACTCAAAGACTCCAAAGAACTACATGAACAAACATCAGAGTAGCTGAGGTGGGAGTGAGGCAGGTGGCTCAGTTGGTGGAGCCTTTGCCCGGCCTTCATGAAGCCCTGGGTTCAGTTCCCGTCTCTGCCACATAAACCAAGCGTGGTGGAGCACACATGTAACCTAGCACTTGGGAGACAGAAGCGGGGAGATTAGAAGCTACCCTTGATTGCATAGTAGTATGAGGACAGCTTTGGATACAAAAGACCCTGCGTCAAAATAAACAAACCCAAAAGAGATGAAAAATATGCATTAACAGGAAAAAAGTATCTTGCATGAAACCTTTACAAAACAAACAAACAAACAAACCAAAAACATGGAAATAGATTGTAAGCTAAACACTGTTGGAATCATGACTTAGAGTGAGCACAGAGCTCTTACCCAGCATTCAAAGTACAAGCCACACAAGGATAACTGGACAGCGTCACAACGAACCATCTGCCTGAGGTGGAAGACAAGCTCTAGACTTGAAGATATGTGTGACCCTCACATCCACTGGATGCATAATTAGAGCTACAAAGAACCCTCAAAACACCTCAGGAAGAAAACAAAGGCCCCAATTAAAAACTGAGCAAAGGTGCTGGCAGCTGGGGAGGAGGCTCAGTGGTTAGGGGTGCGTCCTGCTCCTGCAGATGAATCAGAATTTGGTTCCCAGGACTGAAGATAGGCAGCTCACAGGCCCCTGGGAGTCCAGCTCTGAGGTGTTTGATCCCCTATCCAGGCTTCCACAGGCATCCCACTCATGCGCACATACCTGCTGTCTTAGGGTTGACTGCTGGGAACAGACACCGTGACCAAGGCAACTCTTAAAAGGACAACATTTCATTGGGGCTGGCTTACAGGTTCAGAGGTTCAGTCCATTATCATCAAGGTGGGAGCATGGCAGCATCCAGGCAGTCATGGTGCAGGAGGAGCTGAGAGTTCTACATCTTCATCTGAAGGCTGCTAGCAGAATCCTGACTTCCAGGCAGCTAGGATGAGGGTCTAAGCCCACACCCACAGTGACACACCTACTCCAACAGGGCCACACCTACTCCAAAAGGGCCACACCTTCTAATAGTGCCACTCCCTGGGCCAAGCATGTACAAACCATCACACCTACACACGGACACAGACTCATATATAGTATTAAAAATAAGGTAAAACTTAAAAAACAAAACCATGAAGCTGGGTCAGGTGGTACACACCTTTAGTCCCAGGAAACCCAGGAAACAGAAGCAGGAGGATCTCTGAGTTTGAAGCCAGCCTGCTACAGAGTGAGTTCCAGGACAGCCAGGGCAACACAGAGAAGTGTGGTCTCAAACAATCAATCCATCCATCCATCCATGCATCCATCCATTCATCAACCAATTAGAAACCGTGCAAAAGATTTGAGCAGACACTTTACCAAAGAGGCTCTGTGGGGTGGCTAAGAAGCGTATGAAAAGATGCTTAACTCCATCAGCCACTGGGGAGATAAGTTATAGTCACACATCATTAGAATGAATAAAACAAAAATCTTGCCAATACCAAGTGCTGGCAAGGATACAGAGCAACTCAGCTGCCTATGTATTGTTGGTGGGAATTCGAGACAATTCTCACACTCCTTGTACCGTGAGCTATATTTACCATATAAGCAGGCATCCCCATTGCTGAGGAAATGAAATTTCTTTTTTTTATTTTTTTAAGAATTATTTATTTTATTTATATGAGTACATTGTCACTGCCTTCAGACACACCTCAGAAGAGGAAATTGTATGGCATTAGAGATGGTTGTGAGTCACCATGTGGTTGTTGGGAATTGAACTCAGGACCTCTGGAAAAGCAGTCAGTGCTCTTAACCACTGAGCCATCTCTCCAGCCCAAAACCAGGACTGCAAATATCTGCCTAAATATCCATCCATCCAATAGATACTAGTCTGCAATAAAAAGCATCAAACTATTAATTCCTAAAACCTCAATGAATTTCATCATTCTCATTCAGAGAGCAGCCAGGCTCAGAGGCTATGTGTGCATCAGTGCATCTGCGGGGCTTTCTTTTCAAAGCTCCAGAGAGCAATCAGTGGTGTCAGGTTGGGGCTGGAGAAGCCATGGACATTGGCACTAGTCTCTGTCTCTAATGTATCCACCACTGTGGTGGCGTGAATGAAGTTCAAAGAACATGGATCACAGAACGATGTGCGTGCATGTGCGTGTGCGTGTGCGTGTGCGTGTGCGTGTGCGTGTGTGTGTGTGTGTGTGTGTGTGTGTGTGATAGGTGATTTGCCTGCTTGTGTCTGTGTACCACATGCATGCAGTGCCCACAGAGGCCAGAGGAGAACCTGGAACTGTAATTCAGATCCCTGGAACTGTAAAAAAAGCTGATTTTGAGCAGCCTTATGGGTCCTAGCATACTTGACCTCTGATCTCTCCAGCCCCTATACTCTAGTTTAAGAAATAAATAAAACAGTTATTGTATATAGAAGAAAATCACCTGGAACATCCTGCCTGGATCTCAGGTGAGTTTTAGCCGAAATTAGTTAAAGTTTGTGTTTCTGAGGGTCTTATAGACAGAGTCTGGGACACTGAGGTGACTTCTGAGGCATGGGGAGAGATCCAGCTGTCGTCTTTTGCATAGGCCTTCTTTGACCCCTCCCCTATGAAAGAATTCCCCTACATCTATTCCCTACTCTGCCCCTGCTAGCTTGCTCACCAGAATGGACTGCCTTTCCTCTCCAACGTTGGGGGGGGATGGGGGAGGAGGGGGGGCTCTGTGGGTGGGATGCTAGCAGCAGCGAGTGGCAGATGGGAGCAGCTACATACTGGAATCAGATAAACAGCGCTCAAGTCTCACTCCTGTTGATTACAAATCATGGCCATGAGCAAGAAATCCCACCTCTTTGTGGCCATCACTGTGGCTTGTTCACTCAACGGTGCTGTCCGACCCACGTGGTAGCTTTCACCTAGGTGGAGCCTGACTGCCAGTCTGCCTGGCAGCAGGTGGCACAGATCTGGCTAATGAGCCAGAGATTCACAGAATCTCCATGAATGATGCCCTGTAATAGGAAAGGCCCTATATAAAGGGGGCCAAACTTAAACGGAAAGACTTGGATTTTGGGTTTTTTTCCTCTCCTTGCTTTAAAGGTCGAATGATCACAGAAGCAGCAGCCACGTGACAGACAGGCCTTGAGTATCCGCGCACGAGGAAAGCCTGCGGCTCTGTGAGGGTTCCACAGAGCAAGCAGTCTGTAGCCAATCGCTCTCGGGAGAATAGACCCGTCTTTTGTGGGTATTTGGATACATTTTTCTGAGCCTCACTCTTACTATTAACTGGACTAGGTATTTTGATCACCAAGAATTCCTTTGCCAAAACCAAAGAGTGAGGTCCCTATTCTTGCGTTTACGTTTCGAGGGGAGAGAGACAAGGGACTCACAGCAGACAGTATTTCCGAATGTAGATGCTATGACGTGAAGGGGATGTGACGGAGACAGTTGGCACGTGTGACGTGAGTTGGCGTGTGAGCCGTGGATCTTTATGGTGGAACATTGCGGAAGTGAGTCCTGGGCTGGGACCTGAGTGTGTAGCTACACACAAGGCGGAGGGTGGGAAGAGCCCGGGCAGTGGGAACAGCGGCCATAAAGAAAGGCCTTGGCACAGAGGCAAGTGAGCAGGTCAGGAAACGGGCAGCGAATGAAGGGAGAGTGGGAAGTGAAGCCAGATGGCGCGCGCATAGTGGATCTGTTTCAGATGTAGACAGGAAGCCACTGGAAGGCTTGTGTGAGGGGGTGGCACAGAGGGGACACTACAACGGCCAAGTACATGGCACATCACAGGCACCTAAGAAACATCCCATAACCAAGCGAGGGGATGGGTTGAACCTCCCTCTCTCTTCTCAGGTTCCAGTGGCTCCTCTCCACCCCAGCTCCAGATCAGAAGACCCCGTGGGCTGCCTTTTAAATCCTCCCCCGGGGCCATTTGCTCCCTCCAGAGCAGACGACTATAATTGCTGCTTTCCACAATGACATAAAAATCTAAAAGGCACAATCAATACAGCGGCACACACATCATGGTTTTCATTGCAACCGATAAAAGTGTAAACAGCAGGGGTGGTGGAACACCCGAGGCTGCAGCAGGGTGTGTGGGGGCTCCCGAAGCGGCAGCTTGCAGAGGGGTGGGGGGGCTCCCTCGGCTGCAGAAGGGTGGGTGGAGGCTCCTGAGGCTGTGGGGGGGG
>NW_022196913.1:59397082-59399065 GCF_008632895.1 Mastomys coucha
AGGGGGTTGGAAGGATGGAGGGGGGCGTGCGTGGAGGAGTGGCGGAAGTACTGCACTGGTCTCCCAACCTATCCTTTTCTTTCTGAGATCCTCCCCAGTCTGGGAATGCCTCCCGCCTTTAAAGTCTGCTAGAAAACAGGCTCTCCTCCTTCAGATTCAGCAACCTCTGTTTTTAACCTCACTCCTGATTCTGATCTGTCCCTCGCTTCCCCACATCGGCCATGTCTCCCCGATACGGTTCCAGGTGGCTTCCTCGATGCAGGTCTTAGGACAGGGTGTCTCCAGAGCTTGGGACCTGGCCTTGACCCTGCTTCCAGCCCAACCCTTGAGAATCAGCCTCTTTCGCTCCACGTCCAGCCTACCACCCACAGCTTGTGTGGCAACGTGCACAGAAACCTTCATGTCTCTAGCTCTCGCATCCTCCCGGCGACGACTTCCTCAAACTGGTTACTTAATGAACGTCATCCAATTCCGATTCTGTCTTGCCACAGCCTCATTTGCAAAAGCCAATCTGCTTTATGATTTTAACCTCTGGCTAGAAATTGCTCCCAATTTCATGTCATCCATAAACTTGATGAACGATTAGCTTGCTTCTCTGCAGTCGTTCATTTATCCCACCAGCACTTAGTGAGCGCCTACTGGATGTTAGGTGCTGGCTTACACAATGCAAAGTGGCTTTGCCATTGCGGGTCTCTTGCGCAGGTGGCATACCAACCTGTGATGGTTTCTGTTCATGAGATCTGCTGGCTTCTTTGGAGTGGAGGGAGCTTAAATTTACTTGAAGATGCTGCAAGTGGGTTTTATAGAGTGAGAAGAAATGGCCTTCCCTCACATGTTCATATTCAGGAGCTCAGAGCCTTGCAGGGTCAGGCCTGCAGCCATCTAGAGCAGCAGGCTTTGCGGTCTCCTCAATGCTCATTTCTACCGTAGCTCCATCCCGAGGCTGGGTGATAACAAACGGGAGGAAGAAAGTCTGTCTCTCTCAACAAAGGCAGCAGAAGTCCGTTTGAGACTTGATGATGGATTACTTACTGGATCACTGTGTCCGGCTAGGACCAGTCAACAAGCCAGGAGGAATACAAGGCTTCTGATTGGTCATGCCCGAGTCACGTGACAGCCCGAGCCTCAGGGTGAAGTCGGCTGTGTTTTAATAAAGCCATAGACTGAACGAGATTTTCAGAGGTCGGCAGGCATCCTTAGTGCTGAGAAGGGTGAATGCATGCTGCTCTTTGTGGAACGGGCTGCGCCTTCCTAACCTGCTTGCGAACCAAGGCTGCTGTCCAAGTGTTCCGCAGACAGAAATGGAGCTCGGAGCCCTCCCTGACGCCATCATGCCTTCTTGTGCTGGTTGGCTTTGGCTTTCTGCCTAACTAGACACCAGCAAGTCTCTCTAGTCATTTCTCTCATGCCTGGCCTTTTGTTTATTAGGCCCCTTCTGTCCCCAAACCCAGCTCTCTAGCCTTGCCAGAATTTGCTAGGTCCCTGCAGCACTCTCCAGTTGACCTCAGCTTACTGGACTGTGGTAGCCTTTACTTACTGTCCCCTTCCTTAGAGATATGTGGAGCAGCGGTCACAGAGGGTGGGATCATGCATCTGAGACAGATAGGTCGGGCGTTTGGATTTTGGGGGGTGTTTGAACCCAGGAGTCACCTGAAAGAGGAAAAAGGTGAGAACAGGGGTTGATCTGATCTCTCAAATGATCAGGATCCTGGGAAACAGGGATGGAGCAGAGACTTCCCTCCAAACCTCACCGTGACACCTCTTCATGGCTAATCTCGGCTGCCAGCAGACTACATCTGGAATCAACCAAAACCAAGCCTCGGGATGCTCCTGTGAGGGATATTCTTATTTTTTTTTCTTTTAGATTTATTTATTTTATATGAGTACACTGTGGCTGTCTCCAGACACACCAGAAGAGAGCATCAGATCCCATTACAGGTGGTTGTGAGCCACCATGTGGTTGCTGGGAATTGAACTCAGGAC
>NW_022196913.1:59399075-59401405 GCF_008632895.1 Mastomys coucha
GGCTGGCCTCAAACTCAGAAATCCGCCTGCCTCTGCCTCCCAAGTGCTGGGATTAAAGACGTGAGCCACCACTGCTAAGCTGTGAGAGGCGTTCTTAATGAGATTATTTGAGCAGTAATACTCAACCCTAACGGTAGGCACCACCAGATGGAAGGACACGGACGGAGGAGACCTCTCTTTGTCTGCCTGTTCTCACCCTCACTGGCAGGTTCATCTACCCTGCTGCTGACGCATTCCTTCACTGGTATGAGAACCAACTGTTTTGGGCTTCCAGCGTAGACTGAAGATCAGCAACTGTGGTTTGTGGATGGAAGTAAGGACAAAGATTGCTAGGAATGATTGACAGGAAGGGTTTTATTGTAGATAGGAGGGAAAGGACAGCCAGAGGCATCTAGACAAACAAGTACACAGTGTGTGTGTGTGTGTGTGTGTGTGTGTGTGTGTGTGTGACAAGTACACTAAACATGACCAGCAGCCTGAACTGGCTATAGTGTGTGTGTGTGTGTGTGTGTGTGTGTGTGTGTGTGACAAGTACACTAACCATGACCAGCAGCCTCCATTGGGCACAGCAGAGGAGACCCCGTAGAGCGAGGTGTAGAAGCCCTGACTCCGGAGGCAGCCCACGCAGGTGCCCTGGGCTCAGGCCCCCTCCACTCTGGAGTCTGTATTTTCCACTTGTGCTTTCTTCCCTGCTAAAAATAAACTTTGGCTACTACTCGCTCTACCTGTGCCCTGGTGGGAATTCTTCTCCATTAGGAACACGGGATGCTGCAGCAAGAGCTGGGACAGAGTTCCTGAAGGAGGGGGGCTTCTTCTCTGCCTTCCTTACAAAGTCATGTGGCCCGAAGTGGGGAGGCCGGAAAGAGCGAGGAGGCTGCATTAGATCAGCTAAAGACTCCTAGGGAACAGGCGCAGAGTGGAGAGTGCAGAAGTCTACTCCAGCCCTAGGAACCCATAAGTAGCCTTGACCTTACCCAGCTACCCCAGAAAGGATGAAGAGGTGAAGACAGGGCGAGGCGGAACTGTCCACCCCGCATCCCTGCTCTCTTTCCTTCTGATGGCTCTGTCCACAGCTGCCATCCTGGACTCAATTATCTGTTCTTTTGTTTTGCTATTTGATCCAAGCTAGCCCCAAGCTCTCAATTCTCCTTTTTCACCTTTCCACGTGCTGATGTTAGGTGTGTACGCCCTGCCGGTCTCCTAAGTTTATTTGTTTGTTTGTTTGTTTCAAATGTATTTTATTTATTTATTTATTTATTTATTTATTTATTTATGTGTAGGAGTGTCTTACCTGCACATGTGTATGTGCACCACGTATGTGCTGCTGCCCACAGAAATGGGAAGAATCAGGTCCCCTGGAACTAGAATTAAGGGTGGTTGTGAGCTACCATGTGGATTCTAGGAACTGAACGCAGGTAGGTCTTTTGCAAGAGCAGCAAGTACCCTTAACCAGTGAGCCATCTCTCCAGCCCCCTCTTTACTCGGACTAAAGAGGGTCTTCTTTCTTTCCTCTGGGGGGTCAGCTACAACCTGGACCACCCTGAAAGGTGAGGAGACTTTCACTCTTTGTCCCCAACAGACATTCCCGTGAGCCCCTGGTGCCTTGCCTGGCAGAGGCAGTGTGAGGTCTAAAGCCTTGTTGCCATGGGAGACTTAGGCGTTTCCCTTGGACGGGTCCTTTGTTATTGATGTGGTCTAGGGCTCTGCAAACAAGGGCTGATACTTCAGCACACCTGAAAAAGGTTGTGTGACTTTTCTGTTTGTGCAGCCCGCCTGTAAGCAGGGCCAAGCCGCGCCCTTCAGCTCCCTCAAGGGGTTCTTGTCAGATACGGAGAGAAAAGGGACAGAGGCAACTTGCTCTGACAAACTTGGAAAAAGCTGCTGCACAGAGTGCCATGGAGTGCTTATGGACCTGGGCTGCGGAGGGCCTGGAGTGTGTGTGTGTGTGTGTGTGTGTGTGTGTGTGTGTGTGTGTGTGAGAGAGAGAGAGAGAGAGAGAGAGAGAGAGAGAGAGAGAGAGAGAGAGATCTACAATATGTTTCTTAGTGGGGCAGGTGCATGTATGTGTGTGTGCCCATGTGTTTGTGTGTGTGATCTAGAATGATACACATTTGTTAGTGGGTAGACAGGAGGCCTCTGGTGATACCTAACTATGAAGAATAAGAATGGTCCCCAGGACTGGAGAGACCACTCAGCGGTTAAGAGCACTGATTGCTCCTTCAGAGATCCTGAATTCGATTCCCAGCAACTACATGGTTGACTCACAACCATCTGTAATAGGATCTGGTGCCCTCTTCTGGTGTGTCAAGAAGACAGCTACAGTGTACTTA
>NW_022196913.1:59401700-59409121 GCF_008632895.1 Mastomys coucha
GACCAGGCTGGCCTCGAACTCGGAAATCTACCTGCCTCTGCCTCCCAAGTGCTGGGATTAAAGGCGTGCACCACCACTGCCTGACTTAAGTACATATTTTTTAAAGCACGTAGTTGCATACAAAAAGTAAGGAAAGGAAGGAGGGAAGGAGGGAAGGAAGGAAGGAAGGAAGGAAGGGCCCCAGCAGGTTGCAGTAAGGACGGTTGGCGTTATGGGGATGTCTGGACGTGAGAACGGATTGGCCCTTAGGTCTGTTTTGTTACTTTGGTCAGGCTCAATGTGTTGCTTAGGCTGTCCTTGAACTCCTGCTCTAGCCTCTCCACTGAGGAGCTAGGATAACAGGCTTGTACCAGAGTGAGTGGCCTAAGGTCAGGCTAGGGGCTGGACCTAGGCAGGGGTGATGAAGGAGGTCTTGGAGGAGCCCTGAATGCCAGCATCTCCCATTTGCACAGCCGATACTGCCCTAGCTGGTCTCCAGTCTGCCCTCTCCCACTGCCCCCTCGTTCACCTCCGCACAGAATTTCGACTATGGCCTCTCTTGAGCAAATTCCTCCCACCCGCTTACAACCCTGCCCTGCCCTTGGCCCCACAAGCTACTCATGTGCTGCAGAAGTCCCTCTTGGGCCTCAGGGGCCTCACCCTCCCATTCCCCTGGCTCACCTGCCTTTTGCTACACTGCCTCCCTAGACCTGTGGCGGTCACCTCTGCAGGCGAGTGTCCTTTGTTCTCTCTGCCTGAAATGACCCTCCTTCTGTTTATTGCAATGCTCCCCCTTCCCCTTCTGTTCCTTGAACAAACCCTAACTTGTCGTTAATATCACCCGGTCCCCGTTAGTACTGTATGTAAGATGATCTGCAGTTGATACGATGTTCTAGTTTGCCACTTGTCCTCCTACCTGAGCTCCAAGAGCTGTGTCTCCTGTGGTGGCTGAAGTGTCTGCGCCATAGTGGGAACTCAATGGAGGAGAGAGGGCAGCCTTGGCTTAGGCTCCCTTGGAAGTCATCCCCAGACAGGGTTTCAGGGCTACTCATTTGCTGTAGGAGACAGTAGGGGAGGGAGATAGGAACCAGGAAGAGGAGGCAAAGGGACATCTTCCTACCTGGCTCCTGCTGTGAGCAGCCTACACTGTGGGTACCCAGTGGTTGGAGCCACCCACCGAGCATTACCGAGTGACAGGGGGCACAGAGTGTCAAACAACCGGCTCCATCAGCTACCGGTTGAGGGCTGTTCTTGGGACTTCAATTTCTATCACTTCTGGTCTCTGGTGATAGAGTACTAACTCAGGCAGATGACTGGACCTCAGGGACAGCCTACACCAGGGTATTGCGTAGGGCCTGGATTCTACTGGGTAAGGCTCTGCAGCCTCTACCTTCACGGAGTTTGGATGCCTTTGACAACCAGCCCATCTCAAAGTGGTTAATGATCTTATGTCCTACTTGATCTGGTGTGGCGGTTTGAATGGGATTGGATCTCATAGACTCGTGAGTCTGAGCATTTTGGTCACCTGGGAGTGACACTATTAGGAGGCGTGGCCTTGTTGGAGGATGTGTGTCACTGGGGGTGAGCTTTGAGGGCTCAGTGTATCTCAGTTCACCTCCTGCTGCCTCCGGATCAAGAGATAGAGCTCTCAGCTCCTTCTCTAGCTCCATGGCTGCTGTTACATTTTCCGCCATGACGATAACGGACTAAACCTCTCTGAACTGTAAGCCAGCCCCAGTTAAATGCTTTCTTTAAAAGGGTTGTCACCGTCAAGTGATTCTTCACAGCAGTAAAACCCTAACTAAGCTCTTCCCTCACTCTCTCCCTGCCTCTTTTTGGTACTTGTTGATGTGTCAGCTCTGGCCTCAGCCAGGCTCTCCTCTCCTCTATGGTCACAATGGCCTCTCTCTCTTTTTTTTTTTAAAGATTTCTTTTTTTTTTTTAAATTTATTTATTATTATACATAAGTACACTGTAGCTGTCTTCAGACACACCATAAGAGGGCATCAGAACTCACGATGGGTGGTTGTGAGCCACCATGTGGTTGCTGGGATTTGAACTCAGGACCTTCGGAAGAGCAGTCGGTGCTCTTAACCGCTGAGCCATCTCACCAGCCCCACAATGGCCTCTTAACATCCAGATACCATAGTACCCAGAGACAGCAGAGTCTCTCTTTGGGAGTGTCCCACAAAAACAAAGAAATATCTGATTTCCCTTCATGTGCTGCTAAAGACATCAGTGAGCCACCAAGTGTCAACATGAATTGTTGTGTCTTATAAAAAAGGGAGCCAGGATATGTTTTGTGGGGCCAGGTATGGTGAGGTGGGAGGGATGCCTCAGCAGGCCCATGCTGAGGCATCCCTTCCCCCTGAGGTACCAGCCACATAAAGATAGTGTAAAATGGAGTTTATTTAGGGTATGGGGGGGTGTTGAGAAGGGAGTAGACACAGAGTCAGAGAGAGGGAGAAAGAGAGAGGAGAGGAGAGGACCGTCAGGAACACGTGGAGGGAGGGAGGTGAGGGGAAGGGGAGAGAGGGAGAAAGGGGACTGAGAGGGAAGAGAGTCAGAGAGAATAAAAGAGAGAGAGGGGAGGGGCAAACTACCCCTTTTATAATAAGCCAGGTTTACCTGCTGTTGCCAGGTAACTGCTGGGCAGAGCCTAGAAGGAATGCTAACACGAACAGTTTCAAGTAAGAACGACACGGGTCAGGTGACCAGTGGTGTCTGTCAAACACGTGTGTCCTCCATGAAGGGGACGATTGCCAAGGGGCCTGGAACAGCAGCTCTGAAGGGGAGATGCACACGGCATGGCATGGCAAGGCCTGACAGTGCCAGTCTTGAAAGAGTTGTCTTGGCTTTTGATCTGTGAAGAGTCCCCGTGCCCTGGCAGATGGTTTCCAGCCCCCTCGCATCCACCAGCAGCCCCAGGAGGCAGGCCCTGGGACCTGGGAGTTTGGAAGGCTGGTGGGGCCCGAGGAGGCTCTGTTCCCATTGGCAGGTGTGCATTGTCTGTGGCAGCTAATTACTTAGGATGGATGACTCTGACTGGCAGAAACCCCCACTCACCACCCGCTCCCCTTTCTCTGGCTGAGCAGGCAGTGGAAAGATGATGTCCAGGATGCCGTGGACACTCGTGGGGCTATTTATCACCAGGGATGCTTAGGCCCAACCTGAGGCCAGAACCCCGGCAGAACAGGTGGTACACTGAGGGCAGGGGAAAGGAGAGATGACAGGAGTTAACCTCCTGAAGGGATTCTGGCCTTGGGATTTAGATGAGAGGTGCTGGGCGTGGCCAAAGCCACAGAAGCAATACTCCGTTTTGTCTGGAGATGACGTAGCCCAGGATGACCTTGGTTTTCTTGTCCTTCTGCCCCTGTCTGCCGAGTGCTAGGATTAAAGGTGTATGGAACCACGCCTGGTTTATGCAGAGCAACTAACTGGGCTACATCCTTAGCCATGTTTCCCTGTATTTAAAATGTTTGGGGCGGGCTAAGATGGCTCTGCAGGTAAAGGTGCTTGCCACCAAGTCTGACGACCTGAGTGTGGTGTCCAGAGACTACATAATGGAAGGAGAGAACCAGATCCCACAGGTTCTTCTCTTTCATATGTGCACCACAGCACAAGGAGAGGGACACACACACACACACACACACACACACACACACACACACACACAAAACATTTTAAAATATAAAATATTTGGAGATTGAAAACATTACTTGGTGGACCAGAGAGATGTCTCCACAATTCAGAGCACTGGCTGTTTTTGCAGAGGACCAGGTTCAGTTCCCAGCACATGCATGACAACTCACACCACCTGTAACTAATTCCAGTTCCAGAGGAACTTGACTTCCTCTCTGGCCTCATAGGCACTAGGCATGTGTGTGGTGTACCTATGTACATTTAGGTAAACAATCTTACACATAAAATAAAAATGAATCTTTTTGTTTGTTTATCTTGTTTTTCAAGATAGTGTTTCTCTGGGTAGCCCTGGCTGTCTTCAAACTCTGTCCATAGACTAGGCTAACCTCAAACTCAGAGATCCACCTGCCTCTGCCTCCTGACTGCTGGGACTAAAGGCGTGTGCCACCACACCCAGCTAAAAATAAATCTTTTTTTTAAAAGAGAAAACACAACTTTAGCTAAAGAAGGGCAGCTGTCAAACTGGGCTGCCTCACAGTTAAAAGCCCAGCTTGGGAGTTCGTGGAGGACTCTGGCCTATTCACGCATGCTGGCCAACTTCAAAATGCCTGTTGTGTAATGACCAGGGTCCTAGTTTCCAGGAGCCGGTGAAAGCCACCTGGAGGGGCAGTCCTAGTATATGACATTGACTAGTTGTGTCCAGCATCCCCCTTGACTCTGTGAGAAAACACAGAGCAGCCTCCATGTGTGCAACCGTGCTCCAGGGACCCTGGACAGATCTCACCACCCCTCCCCCCAGAACACACAGAGCTGGGATAAGAGATTCTTAGAGAGCAGGCATGGTTGCTGGGGCAGCAGTTCACCAGGTGACATGGGGCAGAGCACCTCTGTTGGCTACTGGCTGATCTAGCCTGGGAGTTCATTGTGCCCTCCCTGAAGCCTGAGGCCTGGGGCAGTCCTGCCTTCCTGTCTTCCTGCAGTGCCTCTTCATCTGGAATTCTCACCTACCCTGTCCCCTCAGTTCCATGATTCCTGTCTCCTGGCCACCTGTGCCCTGAGCCTGGGCAGGATCCTCACTGCCGTTTTCAAGGCCCCAAGCTATCCCTTGAGACCAGTTCTGCTTTATGACTGGAGGTCCGTGTGGAGGAACAGCTCAGGGACCAGTGCCACACACAGTTTATACAGGAACCATCTCTCTTTTTTCAGCAGCAAATTCTCTCCTTTAAATATATACTTCCTGAAGTCTCACATTCTAGGAGCTGTCTGTGTGTGTGTGTGTGTGCGTGTGTGTGTGCGTGTGGTATGTATATGTGTGTGCAATGTGTATGTGTGCCTATGTGTATGTGTGGTGTGTGTATATGTGTGGTGTGTGCATGCATGTGTGCACACGTGTAAAGAATTTTACTCAGACCCCTTCCTACCTGGGACAGGGGTGCAGCAGCTCCAACTGCTTTCTCCAGACTCCAAGTTCAGCCCTGGCTTCATTCTCTGGAATTAAAACTGAACAAAAACAAGGCATAACAAACCAAAACAACAACAAAAACTCAAACAAACAACAAACAAACAAAATCACCCCTTAAACCACCCCTTAAAACAAAAAACCAAAAGGAGTGTGATGGATATGTGTGTGTGTGAGGCATGGAGGTGCTAGAGGTGGGTCACCTCTACTGGTGACCCCAATTTCAGATTCTAACTCAGGTCTCCAGAGGTGAATGAAACACAAAGTTGCTAGGGTACCACGCTGCGCTCTGCAGATGCATTTAGACGTGGAGTTAATATTACCCTGTTCTGTCTGCCTTAACCACTTCAAATTCGAGAGGATTCTTGGAGGGGCCTCCACGGGACAGCTTGGAGGAGCCTTAAGTTCTGCAGCAGGCGTCTCTGCTCATCTCTCCGGGAGGTGTGGAGCCAGGTGATGCTGGTAGAGCTGTGTGCACAGTGCAGACACAGCGGTATGCTATTTTCTCTTGCACCTGAATCTTCAAGTCATCGGTGTCTCTGGGCAAGCCGAGGCTGCGGCGGAAGCTGTTAATAATAGATACAAGCGACTGTCTGGTAACGAATTGCTGGAGACGGTAATTAGCATTTTAATTTAGCCATTTTCTTTCCATTCACCTCTGGAGACCTGAGTTCGAATCTGAAATTGGGGTCACCAGCGGAGGGTTGCTCATGTCCTCCTAATCTCTCCCATGGGCGTTTGTCTTTGTCACACCCATAGCCACAGCCCAGGGCTGAGTTTGTCCTGAGCCGGGCACTGCCTGTCCAGCCTGTGGAGTAGCAGCCTTTGGCATTCAGGGAGCCAGTAGAGCCGAGGGAATTGATGGGTGGATTAGCGGGGGTGGGGCCCTTTCAGGGAGCCAATAGAGCTGAGGGGATTGATGGGTGGAGCTAGCGGGGGTGGGGCCTGGAGCAGAGAGGGAGGTGGAGGGTCAGGATGAGGAAAGACCAAGGGCCGGGAAGGAAAGGCACAGGCGCAGCCTGAAGTGTGCAGGGAGGAAGGACAGTCAGTGTGTGCTCTCCGTCCTTTCCCCTCCCCCCTCCCCACTTCTCTGTCACAAGCACCATATTTCTTGATGTTTCTTCCAGTCCAGATTTGCCGTTTAACTCAATGTCATCTAAAACTTAAAAACATGGGCCAGTAAGATGGCTCAGTGGGTCAAGGCGATGGCCACCAAGACAGATGACCGGAGTTCAATCCCTGGAAGCCACAGAGTGCAAAGAGAGAAGAGACTCTTGCAAGTCGTCCTCTGACCACCACGTGCCCATCCCCGTTCCACCTCCAAATAAGTAAATAAATGTAAAATAATCAACCGCTTTGCATCGTTAGCAACAGCGAAAGCTCTGTTAGCTGTCTTTTAGGAGCATGGCGAGGCTTTGTGGGCGTGGAGAGGCCGAAGCTCGCCTACGTGTATTGTGTGGGTGTGTGAGGACCCCCTTTCCAGATCCTACACTCCGCAGATAGAGACAACTGCAAAGAGAAATCTCAATTTAGGGAGTCCCAAAGCCCACAGTGAAAAACCCCCAGCTGCTTTTCCTTCGTGTTGGTGGCAGGAGCAGGCTCCCGAGGCTTTGAGGCTGGGCGGAACATTGAAGGGAACGGGTGTGGATGGAGAGGGTGGTTTGCTCGGACTCTGAAAGCCCATGGTGGTGTAGGTGTCAGTGCTCCCTGGTTCTGAAGTCTCAAAGCAGAGAGGACCAAATCCCAGTGATGTCCCTCGGCCGGCTGTGTGGTGCTTGTCAGTGGGAATGTGCTGTCTTCTTGCTTTCGAATTACCATCTTTATCACTTGAGAAGCTTTGGCTGAGAATGATGTGGGGTAGGACTGAAGCTGCTGGCTGGTAAGGGCGTGTGCGCTCGGTCCACGGCTCTCCAGCACACCACATCCCCAGTGCTCGCTTGCTTTCTGCCTTGCTACAATGCTTCCTTAGTTGTTCAGGCTAGTTATCCTTGGGCCTGTATGGTTCCCAAAAGCTCCTTAGAGGACTCATACTCCTCTTCCTCCTCCTTCCCCTCCTCTTTGCCTCCACCCCTCCTCCCCCTCATCTTCTCCCCCTTGTCCTTCACATCCTCTTCATTGCCCAGGCTGCCCTAAAACTCACAAAGATCTCCTGCTCTTCCATAGGTCCTAAGGTTCAATCCAAGCAGCATGTGGCATGTTTTTAACTTCGGTTCCAGGCGATCTGGCGCCCTCTTCTGGCACCTGCAGGCACCGGGCACGCACCAGTTTCACAGACATAGATGTGGACAAAATACCCATACACATGAAATAAAAATCAGTAAAATATTAAAAAAAAAAAAAA
>NW_022196913.1:59409300-59436606 GCF_008632895.1 Mastomys coucha
CCCAGCAACCACATGGTGACTCACAACCATCTGTAATGGAATCCGATGCCCTCTTCTGGTGTGTCTGAAGACAACTACAGTGTACTCATTACATATATAAAATAAATAAAATATTTTAAAAACAAAAACAAAATGAATAGCCTCTTAGAACTTGTCCACAAAGTCAAGACATACAGCAGAGCTACCCCAGCTGGTTGCCCAAGCAGAGCCGTCACTATTGACCCTCAGCTAACGAACAAGATTAAACTTGGTCTCTGAAGCTTTGGGGCTCTGTGTTACATGGCGTTATGGTACGAACTAAGGTACGTACAAAGGCCTTCACACTCAGGGTTGTTGTGTGACAGTGAACGATTTACCCTGGGAAGCTCCTTCCACCTGCAAGGTGGAGTCTTCAAGGGTTAGGGCCCTCATGGAGGACGGTTGGGTCTAGGAGTGTGGCCCTGGAAGGAACTAATATACCTCTCTTGAAACATTGGTTCCAACATGGCTGAGGTGTTTAAAAACACCAAGCTTAAGGCCAGATGCCACGGTACCTGCTTGTGGTCCCAGCTGTACATGAGGCTGAGGCAGGAGGATCTCCTGAGCTTGTAGGATTTCACCAGCCTGGGTGGTATATAGTGACAGCTTGCATCTAAACAAAATTAGGCACTTGGCTCTGTCCTGCCTCTCTCTGACTTCCGGTCTTCCATGTAGTCTCGTTTACACGTCTTTCCTACTGAACTGTCATTGGCATGGGGTCCTCATGAGGTCCTCACCAGAGGCAAGCAGATGTTGACACATGATCTCGAACTTCCAGAATCATGAGTGAAATGAATGTCTCTCTCTCTCTCTTTCTAATAATATGACCCAGCCTCTGTATCTTCTTTTGGCCGTGGGAAATGGACAAACACATCCTCTTTCCAGCAGAATGTCTTATGACTTTTCCTGCCAGGGGGCCGGGAGAAAGGTGGTTTTCAGGGATGACGCATGAACATGACCTAAAAGATTAATGAGATACGTCTTTCCTTCATCCCATCCTACCCCAGATCCAAGCACTACTTACCTCCAGAAGAGAGAGAGAGACAGAGACAGAGACAGAGAGACAGAGAGAGACTCACAGACAGAAACAGAGACAGAGAGACAGAGACACACAGAGAGAGAGACAGACAGAGAGACACACAGAGACAGAGAAACAGAGAGACACACAGAGAGAATCAGGAGAGAGAGACACACACACAGAGAGAGAAACAGAGAGACAGAGAGAGGCACACAGAGAGAGACAGAGACAGAGAAACAGAGAGAGACACACAGAGAGAGACAGAGGGAGAGAGAGAGAGGGCCTGGAGGCGGTATCATCACAGTAGCTGAGGCCTTGGCCTGGATGCTCAGCTCCTTGCTACCTTTTGGCATACTTCTAACCATGTTCTAAAGGTTTCAAGTTTCATAATCGAGCCCCTGATAAAATGCCTCTAAGAGATGCCAGCAGTTAAGACCAGGCTACGAGCTTGGTTCTACCTGCTCTGTTCCTGAGAAGGGCTCCCCGCTCCTCTGCTCTTCTCAGTGTGCCAGGTTGGGGAGCGCTTGCTCCTTTGTCCTTGGACACCTTTACGAGTGGGGAGGGGTCAGTTCACACTCTGATGTAGTCACTGCAACAACAGCAGTGTGTGACCCTGCTTGGTCTCCTGACCCTGTGCAGAGGGTGTGTGGTGGCCTCTGGTGTCTTCCAGCCCACCTGAGGACAGTGGTTGGTTATGATGTTGGGCAATGCCCAGGGTGAGGTTTTCTGTTCCCTCAGCTAGAGTGGCCAGGTAGAAAGGCTGTCTTTGCGGTACATACCCAAGTTCCAATGATGTTAGGGCAAGAACTTGGGCTACAGACAAGTATGTGGATCCCAACTCTACCACTTGGGTGATTGGCCTTACCCCTGAAATCCCATTTCCCACTACAAAATAGCAAAGGTGTTCAGGTGACGACATGGCTAGCCCAGAGCAGGTGCAGCGGATGGCGTCGATCCCATCTGTTTGTATGGAAGATTGCAAGCTTGAATTCTGCACGTGACTGTCTGGGTTAAGCCCCTGCAACTATCTCATGCCCACTCTGGCCTCTCTGAGTCTTGTGGGGATGGACAGACAGCTGTACATGCCCCCTCCCAGGCAAGCATGAACCCACCAGCTTGTCCAAACAAGTCTGCAGTAGGGTGATGTTTAGTGCATGAATGACTGCCACGCCTAGTCCAGAATAGCTCCATTGTCTGGGATGACCCTTGGCTTTCTGTTCCTCTCCTTCATACCCCCAGGGAGTGCTGCTGGCCCCTCAGATGGGAGCAGACTGAGGACAGCGAAGGGACAAAGCAGAGTAGTCAGATTAAGCCCAAGGACAGCAGGGGTGACTTGAAAGTCCCTCCTTGTACACAGCCGAGGGCCCCACAGCTACTGGTCAATATCCATTGACTTGCATCTCTTCTCTAACTTTAAGGGGGGTCTTTGTTGCATAAAGAAGCGTTACTATGGCAACCTCTTGGTTTCACAAAACAGCATTTCCTCTCAGAACCGGCGTCTTCCCTCCCTGTCTGTGAGAGCGGCTTTTGGGTGGGACATGGGGTTCTTTAAGCCTCAGGACTCTGGACAGAATCCCAGAGTCCAGGCTTGCTTTGCTTCCAAACACTGAGGCTTGGTTCCAGGATGTGAGATACCCAGCTGGGCAGCAGTTTATATGGGTAACCTAGATCTCTGTGTGTCTGTGATACTCAGCAATGCGCCAGGCTCTGGCCGGGACCCCCCCAGTATTGGGGACAGACAGAACCCTGCCTTCAGCAGTAGAATTCCTGGCAGCTTCTTTTCAAGTAAAGAGGAAAAAGAGTGAGACGTCCTGGGCCAAGGTTAATAGCTGTGAAGGAAATGAGATGGAGCCACGTGGCAGACAATAGCAGTGAGGGGTAGGGAAGCCATCTCTGCCTTTGGAGCTGAGCCTAAGTGTAGAAGAATGGGCAGCCGTGCAAAGCCTGGGAGATGTGTGTGGGAACAGGGAAGTACACGAGGTCCTGCCACAGGTGGGAGCTCGTGTGTGTGTGTGTGTGTGTGTGTGTGTGTGTGTGTGTGTGTGTGTGAGGATTAGGCAGAGGCTAGAGGCTGGTGGCCAGGGGAAGGACACCAGGGTGTTGCAGGCATGGGGCGAGTGCTTTGTAGACTGGACCAGAAATGGGGGCTTCATGTAACTGTAAAAAGCAGGGTAGAGACGTATGTGACATACGATTTAAATATTCTTTGGAGTGCTTGGAGGCCAAACTGCCCTATCAGATTCCCCTGGCTTGTGCCCGAGGTACTGAGTGAACGGCTTATCTGACTTACCGTACACCTACAGCTTCCAGAACTGGCGACCTGTCCACCTCGTGATCTGATGGCTACCGCCCCCTGTCCGCCTCGTGGTCTGATGGCTACCTCGCTGTAACACAGGGGCTGTCTCCATCATTGCCACCTCTGTCCTCCGCATGACTTTGGCATTCTGGTTCTTGGCAGAGAAGCCTCTTGCTCCTCCAGCCCCACCCCGGCCACCCCAGAGCTTAAAGAGCACTCTCCCTGCTGGATGAATAGACTTCCACCATGAATCCTTCAGCCGGCCCAGTCCCGGGCACTCAATCTCTCATAACTCTGTTAAGGGTGCTGAGTGACGCCTGTGACATCTGGATAAAGGATGAAATAAGAGGTCTGATAAGTGGGATTGATGGCTGTCCTTGCTCAAGATGGGCAGAGGGAAGAGCAGAGGTGGGCCCTGGGTGAATTATTGCCTGCTTTTGGGTATCTAGAGCTCTGGCTTGCTCTAGCCCACGTGCCGAACAGGCTTGCACCGATTCCCAGCCTTTCGAGAATCTCATACCTTCAGAGCAGCCCCTGCACTCCAGGGCCCTGAGAGCTTGAGAGAAACCCAACAGGCTTCAGGCTGCAAAATGAATTGTAGAAGGGTGAAGTGCACAGGGCTCCTTTACATACGACAGGAAGGAAAACCAGAAGTCTGAGCCCAAATGGCCTTCACTGGCTCAGGTAGCCGAACCCTTGGGGGGATGGCTCTTCCTTCACATATGGCTCGATCCATACTCCGAGGATGAGGCCAGTCCTTCTGTTTATTGAGCATACACTGGAGCAGGCTCTGTCCTCGGTAGGCTTTCCCTCCTAGTTATTTGGTGGCTGCCAGAATATTCTAAAGCCACCTGTTTGTGCCCAGTGGGGAAAAAAGTCCCTAAATTGAATTAAAACTGAAGTGTGGAATCTCACTGGGTCATGTGTTCCTGGGTTAATTAACCTATTATGGTGAAAGGGATGATGGGAAATTCTGGCTGGCTAAGTCTGAAGCCGCATCCTACCCAACTGTACGGCTGGGAAGCCTGGTATTCTCCAGGGAACGGGGAGGAGGGCCTGTGAATATTTGCCTTATCTTTTTGTTTTGTTTTGTTTTGGCTGTGGCCCGTCCTTACCTCGTCACTGATCGCAGACCCCATGGACATGTGAGTTCTGCTACTGCATACGAAAACTGTGTAGCTGTCAGGACTCCGGTCGCAGGCGACAGAAACTCAATTAGAATTGGCAGAAGCCAAAGGCAGCTGTCTCACGATAGTAAAGGCCACTGACCCCACTGCCGGCATTGCCTCTGAGTGGTTCTAGGGCCTCGGCAGACATCATCAGATCCCGCCGCTCTCTGTTCTGGCTCTAGGTTTCTTGGTCTATTATGTCTGAACACTGTGGACAGATGGGGTTGGCACAAGTTGGCCAGACCTGGGTCCTCGGTGTGTTCTTGTCACCAAGGGACTAAGAGAAGAGGACAGAGGGGATCTTGATTGGGGGAAAAAATGTCTCGGAGTTTGGGCAAACAGAGGCAGCCTGTATCGGCCTTTTCCGCAGGTGAATTCCAGCACTCCATCGATCTGCATTATTCTCCACACGTACCTCCTGCAGGCATGGATCTTGGACCATTTTCTTTTGCTCGGTGCAGATACATGTCTGATAAACCCTGCAGAACAGACAGAGTGAGGTGCAGTCCCGACCTACTCCAGGTGCTGTGTAGGCCTGTCCAGGAATTACACTCAAACAAGCAAAGGTTGGGAAACACTCTGTGTGGAGTACACTCCACTCCCTAAACACTGTGGAGCTGTGAGCCCAGGTTGCTCAGCTGGTGAATGATGGAGTTTGGCACACACATCTGGCTCCGGAAACCCTGCCTTTACATCTCTCCCTGTGTTCCCTTTCCCGAGGGGGCCACCATCTCCGGCTATGTGGGGATCCATTCTGGAAGTGTGTTTTGTCCCAGAGTGAACATCAGAATGGACTAAGGCGTCTACACCAAAGACCCCAGGATCTTGCAGGATTGCTGCCATGTGGCCCGTAGCCAGTGGGAAAGACTGAAGTGTAGTGAGGCCACCCATGACTCCCTCATGCTTGATTCTCTCTGGCTGGATCTCTTTTCTGACTGGGTTTCAGTTAGTGAAAAATCTCCATATAGGCAGAAGCTATTGCTGAGCAGTACACTGCTTTTTGAGCATCTCTAAGCCCTGGGTTCAAACCCCAGTACCAGACAACAAAACGAAATGAGTATATGTTGATACCAGGCATTTTGATGCATGCCTTTCATTTCATCCCTCTGAAGGCTGAGGCAGGAGGATTGCTGTAAGTTCAAAGGTCTACATAATGTATTTCAGACCAGCTAGAGCTACATGGGGTGTGAGGGAGAAACCTCACATGCGTGAATTCTTAGGTTTGTTCTGGGAAGAAGCGGCAATGGCTGTGCCACATGCCATGTGCCTGCACAGAGCAGCTGGCTCCTTGAGTAGACTGAGGAGCTTGTTGCTCTAAGATTCTTCCCTGGCTGTCCTTCCTGGAGTGTTTTTCTTGGCTCCTTTAGTCACTCACATCTTAGCCCAAAGTTAATTCCTTTGTCCTAGAAACTTAGACACACACATACACACACATATACACAGGCACACAGACCCACACACAGACCCACACACAGACCCACACAGAGACCCACACACAGACACACACAGAGACCCACACACAGACACACACACACAGATCCACACAGAGATCCACACAGAGATCCACACAGAGATCCATACACAGACACACACACAGACCCACACAGACACAGACCCACACAGACACACACACACAGACACACACACAGACACAGACACACACATATACACAGACACATAGACCCACACACAGACATATACACAGACACACACACACACAGACCCACACAGACACACACACACAGAGATACACACACAGACACATACACACACAGATTCATACAGACACACAGAGACCCAACCCCCCCCCACAGATGCCTCTACTCAGAGACACACACAAACACACACATGTAGACACATAGAGACAGAGACACACAGAGAGACATAGACACAGACACAGACACACACACACACACACAGACACACACATATACACAGACACATAGACCCACACACAGACATATACACAGACACACACACAGAGATACACACACAGACACATACACACACAGATCCACACAGACACACAGAGACCCAACCCCCCCCCACAGATGCCTCTACTCAGAGACACACACAAACACACACATGTAGACACATAGAGACAGAGACACACAGAGAGACATAGACACAGACACACACACACACACACACACAGACCCACACAGACACACAGAGACCCACACACAGACACATACACACACAGATGCCCCTGCTCAGAGACCCACACAGAGACACATGCAAACACACACACACGCAGACACATAGAGACACACACACACACACAAACTCCCCTACACAGAGACCCACACAGAGACATAGACACACACACACACAGACCCACACAGACACACACAGATACATACACAGACCCACACACACACATACACACAGAGACACACATACACACAGAGACACACATACACACAGACACACACAGAGACCCACATAGACCCACCCACAGACACACACACAGACCCACACACAGACCCACACACAGACTCACACACAGACCCACACAGAGACCCACACACAGACACACACACAGACCCACACACAGACCCACATACAGACACACACAGAGATACACACACAGACACACAGACACACACAGACCCACACAGACACACACAGATACATACACAGACCCCCACACACACATACACACAGAGACACACATACACACAGACACACACACAGAGACCCACATAGACCCACCCATATAGACACACACATAGACCCACATACAGACACACACAGAGATACACACACAGACACACACACACACAGATCCACACAGACACACAGAGACCCACCCCCCCACACAGATGCCTCTACTCAGAGATACACACAAACACACACACATGCAGACACTTAGAGACAGAGACATAGACACAGACACAGACACACACAGACCCATACAGACACACAGAGACCCACACACAGGCACACACATACACAGATGCCCCTGCTCAGAGACCCACACAGAGACACACACAAACACACACACATGCAGACACATAGAGACATAGTCACACACACAGACTCCCCTACACAGACGCCCACACAGAAACATAAACACATACACCACACACACACACAGACCCACACAGACCCACACAGACCCCCCCACACACATACACACACACATATATACATACGCACAGACACACACACAAAGAGACCCACACACAGATTCCCCCTACACAGAGACCAACACACAGACACAGAGACACACACAAACACACACAAACACATATGTACCTATGCACAGTGTGAGCAGGCCCTGAATGGACTCAGCAGGTTACATTTATATATTGATTTATATAACACACACACACACACACACACATACACACACACATAACAACAGATGTTAAAGGACAGGACTATGAGAAGAAGGAAGTTGGACCTGGAAGAAGTGAGAGGGCAGAGAGGGGGAGAAATTATATTATATTCTAGTTCAACTGTAAGAAATAATAAATATATGAGAAAACAGGAATAAAGGCGCCTTCCCTGCAAAAGCCCTCAACGCTAACATCACCTTGTGTTCCGGGACCTTTCCTGGAAAGTCCTTGTCTTAGTGTTAAGTCCTGCGGAAGCGGGGGTCTTGCCTGCTTTGAGTCTGAGACCCTCAGAGCCTAGAAGGAGTGCAGCACAGACTCACTCGAGACACTTGGCTCTTCCTTTTGAGCCTGAACTCCAGGACCTCGCAGACTCACCACATTGCTCCCAGTTTCTGAGTCTGTTAGTCCTTCCTGTACTGTGTGTCTGACTCGCCGGGATGAAACTTTTGCCTTGTTGGCTACACACTAGTTTATGAGCTGAGTGCCTAGGGAGTGGCGTCTGGGAGGGAGCCACACCCACCTTACAGATTCCGTAAAGGCTGATGGATTAGTGGGAGCTCCTGAGAGTCTGATGAGTTGGAATATTGATCCTGAGTCAGATGATCTTGGAATCTCTTTAGCCTCCCGTGGCTGTCACATGAAATCTTTGGAATATATTAATTTAACAGACCCCTGGCTTCTACCAACCCCGAAGCTAAGAATGGCATCAGATAGTATCGGAGGCTGAGAGCAGAGGTTTGCCAGCTGTACTGAGACCACCCGCCTGCTCTTGCCACCAGTGTGTTAGAAATGTCTTGACTTATGACTTTCTTTGGTTTTATACTTATAATGACTTCATGCAACAGGTGTCAGATCACAGTGTTCAGAGCATCCCCTAATCTGTGCCCCTGGGCGTGTTCATTTGTATTTGACTCTAGAATAAATGGGTTCTCACTCCCTTCTAGATAAAAGCTGCTTCTGTGTAGACATAACCAAGGAATGCGGCATTTTTGCAATGGGGACTGACCAGAGAGGGCTATGCGCTGACCTGTGGCAGAAACGTCCCATGGGCTCCCCAGAGCTTGTTTCCTTTCCCCAGACCTATAAACCAGCGTGGCCTAGGAACTGCAGATACACTGCAGAATTCTGTGCCTGGGTAGGCAGAGTAGACATGGCAGCGGCTAAGCATCTCACATCTCCCAGATGTTGGAAGAGAGTAGCAGCACTGAGAGCCCCAAGTTCTCTAAGGTCTAGTTCTCAGAGCTGCTGCCTGGTGGGAGCGGGTCCCTGCACAGGATCCACCCCCAGCATCATGGATGGCCTCTCCTGGATCCTCCTAGCCCTCCTTTTGCACCCGGTCATCCCTGCCGCTTCCTAGAACCTACATCCCTAGTTCTAGGAATGGAAGAGTCTCCTTCATAGGTCCTCTACCATCCCATGTAAGAGACACGTGACCAGTACCCTGAAAAGCCCTAATGGGTGGGATGGGAGGTACCCTTCAGTCCCCACTCTTTCCCTGAAAAGAGGCAGGGTGGAGCTAGAGCATCAAAGCACAGCCAGTTCCTAGATGAGAGCTGTGTGCCTGAATCAGGACTCGAGTGTTAAGGTATTCCAAGCCCTGTCAGTCTACAGTATTAGCCAGCTCCCGTGCTCTGGGCTGCAAACTCCTGCCTCACTGCTCTGCTTGCTGGCCCAGGCTCCTCCTGAGCTACCTCTCTGTCCAGGACACAGGTCCTTCATGCAGATCCCAGCTAAGCCCTTGCTGAAGCATGTGTCCAGCACTTCTGGAGGAGTCAAAAGGGATGCCCGGACACACGAGAAAGTCCAGGGTTCGGACAGGCCTGCTTGGGACTGGGAAGATGTGGCTTCTCTGCTTAACCCACCAAGGCCCCATGGTATCTTCCTCTCACCCCCTGGGTCTTGTTTGCTTGTAGCAGTCCCCACTGCATTGGAGTGGATTCTCTCAAAGCTCATTGTTTTCTTTCCAGGCATCTGCAGCCCAGAGAACGGGCCTGCATGCAGTGGGAACTCAGGAGGCATTTTCTGGATAAATTAATAGAAGGAACTCCCTCCTGGAGAGGAAACAGGCCCTTCCTCTGCCTGTTGAACTGAAGAGCGAGGGCTCTAGAACCCTGCCTGAACTCAGTGCAAAGCGGGCTGCTCCTGTATGATTAAATTCCCTGCCCTCGGGCACACACCCCTCTAAGGAGTCCAAGGAGGATGGTTTAAAGCAGACAAGTGTTGCTTTTTTTTTTTTTTTAAAGCCAGTTAGTCTATAATTGTGCTTCTGACACTTTGCTCTGGCGTCATGGGAGACGTCGGCAAAATTATGATTATTGTTGTCGTTAGCTGATATTTATTAGGTGCTCTGCACAGGGTGAGCCATTCTCTGCCTGCTTCTAATCAGTTTTGGTTCCCCGAAGACAGACTCAGGAGGTGATGTAAAAAGCTGCACGAGCCACAGAGGAGCACACACCTGCTGCGCGGCTTCAGGGGGTCATCGGGCCGGGCGGGGGCGGGTTCCACACACCTGGAGCACAGAGTACCCCTTGACCAATCAAATCGTGAGACACTGAAGAATTAAAGTCTTCAGAGAACTTGTCTAAGGAAGACTTCTGCCCTCTCAATGTATTACAAACACCTGCTCTAATTGCTGTCTCCGCATCATCCTACAAGCAGGGCCTCAAAGCAGCAAAATCATCCCAGAGGTAAGGATGTTTCGGGGAGCAAGGAGGGGAGAAGGGAAGGACAGATGGGGTAGAGGGGTGAGAGAAGAGAGAGCTATGACCCATCTGTCTGAGAGACTCACCCACCAATCCCTCTCTTCTATCAGCGCAGTATCCATGGAAAGACTTTGGCTCCAGACATCTACTATCCACTCCAGGAAGTGACAGGAGATGGCTCAGGGTCGGGAGGGGCTGACACAGGGAAGGCACATTTCCTGCCTAATGGGAGGTGGCTGGCTTGGTAATGAGCATTCTCGCTAATTTGGAGGAATGATTTAACACCAGGAGGAGCCTGGGAAAACGTCTTCTACATAGAAAACTCTGAGCCACCCTCACCAGGCACCAGCTTGGAGAACCATTTTGCTCTTTGGATTTTCGATCGGTCTACACTGGGAAAGGGCAGTGGCTGCCTCCTTACAGAAGAAGGTAGGAAGGCAGGTGCTAATAGAGGGAAGGAAGCTGCTACACCCAGGTTCTCTGCCCCAGCAATGAATCAGAGGCAGGGTTAGAAAGAACCCAGGCTGGACCATTGCCAACCACCTGGGCATTCAGCTTCTGGTCTCCCTGGCTCCAGGGACCAGAAAGATAATGTGAACGTGATCCATTTATCCATTTATGAGGCTTTTGTTGGTGCCAGGCATCACTGCCCCAGGGCCTTGTGCTAAGTACATGGTCGGGGGACCTGCTCAGGGCTTCAGTGAGGATGGGAAGAAGGCCAGTGGGCAGATGAGGGAGCAAGATAAGATCAGGTCAGGGTCCACAAGCGCAGAACGAGACGCAGAACAGAGCCAAGGCGCTGGAGCGAGTGGAGAGGTCAGGGAGGAACATGCCAACCAGAGAACACTGAGGGCAAGGGACTGAGGTGGGATCCATGATGGAGTATTATGGGGTGGGGCTGGGGAAGGTGGAACACGCAGAGCAAGGGAATCCAGGGAGGGGAGGAGCCCTGACGGGGTCCAGGTTTCATTCTGAATTGACCTGGGAGGCTCCAAAATGGGAGACTATGATTTATGTTCTAATTTACATTAAAAACAAAACAAAACACCAGGACGCTCTTTGGGGTGGAGAATATGAGTAGGAAGGGACAGAAATTCTGAGTGTCCTGAAGTGACAGGAGGCATGTGGGAGGAGCTGGATGAGGGGGTGGAGCCTTGGGTAGGCTTAGCTGGGGCTAGGGAGGACCTGGGCAAAGGTGGGTGGCCAAGTCCTGGGGAAAAGTCCATGGAGGGGGTGGGTCTGGGAACTTGGCTGGCTCTGTGCTACAAGAGAGAGTGCCCACTTGTCCTTAAACAAATAAACAAACAAACAAACCGGAGACCTAGAATTCACTTTGTAGATCAGCCTGGCCTTGAACTCACAGTGATCTGCCTGCCTTTGCCCCCTGTGCACTGGGATAAACCAGCACCACCTTGCTCAGGAGACCCTTTCGATGTTTTAAAGATAGGATCTTAGGGACTGTTGCCCAGGCTGGTGTGAGATTTCCCTGTACACCCCAGGGTGGCCTCTTAGCTCCTTCCTGCCTCAGCCTCCCTAGTAGGGAGACTGCCAGTGTAGGCTACCACAGCTGGTCTGGGGATCTGCTTCCCTTGTTTTTAATACATTGACTCCTTCAGCCCACCCTCATTGATTCTGAGAACCGAGTTCCCAACAGCAGAATTCTGTGGATAGGAAAACCATAGCCTGCGAGTTCCAGGGGCCAAGCTGGAATTCTGAAGTTCGAGCCTAGAAAACCACGTGGTTCACTCTGCTGCTGCCCATGTAGCTAGGCCAGGAGAGGAAGTGGGCCCTTTCCCTACTTCTTCCCTGTCCCCAACATGCCTCTTCCCACACTCTGAAATCCAGAAGGTGACACTCCACGCTGGCTACAGGCCCCGTGTGCAAAAGAGGGGAGGAACAGACAATTTGTGACTCCCAGGGTCTGCTGTGAAGTCTGTTACAAGCATAGAGTTTTAGGAGCCAACATGGCAGGGCTTAGTCCTCACGGGTGTCATCTCTCCTGCCCGGTGGGGCTCCAAGACCGCTGGGTCTCAGCCCCTCCGTCCTAACAGGTGGCTTCCATTTCCAGTGCCTTCCTGTGGCCCAGGCTAGCTGTTCAGCTTCCAGTCATCATTCAAGACTCGGGGGAGGAACACAGGGAGGCACAAAAGAGGCTCCAGCTCCTTCTCTTAAAGGCAGCTGCCTAGAAGGGCGGCATGCATTTGCTTACATCTCATTGGCCAAAATTTACTGCATTGACCACACTTGGTTGCAAAGGGGGCTGGGAAGTGTAGTTTTCACGTGAACCCTTTGTCTCGACTCTGGTGAGATGGAAGGGTGTGGAAAGCAGATAGCCCTATCGGGACGTTAACCATGATGCCGAGTAGATAAGATCAAAGCAACCACCTGTTCACGACCCCTGAGGCTTCTGCAGCCTGTTCCCATGTCACTATGTCCCCACAAGCCTTCTTTCCCGGCCTGAGCCCCTTCTCTCTCCTAACTCGAATCTTCCTTCCTCCGCTCTTCTTCTCTTGACACGTTGATTGAATTCCCTCCCACCTCAGTGTCTTTGCATTTGCTTCTGCGATACTCTTACCCCAAGACCCTTGCACCACCAACTCAGCTGGCACTCGGGCCTTCAGAGAGACCTGTCCTGACCTCACCAGGCACGCTCGACCCCAGCACTCCGAGTGATCTGTTAGGTGTGGCCTCGGTGTGAAGGTTCAGTCTAGGATTGCAGAGTGTTGTGCCACAATGATGATGCTCACACATTCAGTGGTCCGTCAAGGAGATTCTGAAGGAGCTGAAACTCCGCCACTGAGTGCCATCGCGGCCACAGTAACAGAGCGCTTCAAGCTTTGTGTTTGTAATGATGCTGTGAAAAGAACTCTGACAGGAAGCAGACGCAGCCCGTGCTGCCGTATCCAGGGCACAGTATGCCGTGTCCGGGATGACAGGCTACGCTACGTTACTAGCTCATGTATTTCACTTTGCCATCATTTTAGCATATATTTCTACTGATTAAAATCATCGCTGTAAAACAGTACATCCTGGGATGCTAGCACCAGCATCATTTATGTGTCCACTGAAGTCTGTGCTGAGACAGTAGCCAAGGCCACCCAGGATGTGTACTCTAGGGAGACGGTGAGCCCCTGGCCATTCCCTGTTCATCTTTTTTACCACACATTCCCCGTAGTTGGTGTAGTTAAGCCACCTGATGATGCCTTCCTCAGATCGTACTGTTGTTAGTAATATGTGATTGTGTTTTGGTGCCTCCTCCCTGGACTTAGGGACATACCCACAGCAAAGGGGGTTTCCTTTGACTGCCTCCATGTCTGTCCTTCAGAAGAGATGCGTGATTGTAGACAGGGAACTTTGCTTTGGCATTGAACTAGAGATGTCCACAGTGCCACAGGAAGACACTGGAAATGGAGGTCCCTGGTCCCTAGCACCCGCTGGTCACATCACCTTTCTGCCTACGTTCCTTGGTCAGGCCTTAGGTTTCTGGAGGAGGAGCCCGAAGAGAACTGAGTATGTGGAGCTATCTTCTCCCTTCTCCTCTCACTTAGTGAATACTTTACCTGGCTACAGAATCGAGTTTGGAAAAATTCTTCTTCAGAATTTGGAACATTCCATCCAGGGTTGTCGTTTCTCTGCAAACCTGTAGACACTTCCTTTGTCCCCAAGTTTGGGAGACTTTACAACAAAATGCTTGCTGTCCACTTTTGTCTGTTATAATGAATTCTGAGTCTTTGAATTCCAAACTCCTGTCTGTCATTCCTGAGACTATTTTATTTATTATGTATACAGCATCCTGCCTGCATATACACGTACAGGCCAGAAGAGGGCGCCAGACTCCATTACAGGTGGTTGTGAGCCACCATGTGGTTGCTGGGAATTGAACTCAGGACCTCTGGAAGAGCAGCCAGTGCTCTTAACTCCTGAGCTGTTTCACCAGTCATCCTGAGATTTTTTTCATGACTTCTTCTTGATGGCTTGCTACCCAGATGCTAGATCTTTCTGACTGACCTAACAGTCCTGCTCTCTGCTCTTTCTTTGGGGCTTTGTTGTTTTCTGTTCCTCACGTTCACCTTCTAATCTACCTTTTTAAAAAAGATTTATTTATTTATTTATATGTATATGAACACATTGTAGCTGCCTTCAGACACACCAGAAGAGGGCGTCAGATCTCATTACAGAGGGTTGTGAGCCACCACGTGGTTGCTGGGAATTGAACTCAGGATCTTTGGAAGAGCAATTGATGCTCTTAACCACTGAGCCAATTCTCTCCAGCCCCTCTAATCTACCTTTTAAAATCACTTTTTTGTGTATGTGCTATGATCCCCAAGAGGTGTCCTCCGATTCTCTTGTCCTCCTGAGGCTACTAATAACACACTGTAGTAAAGGATTTTGTCACCTGGCACGGTCTCAGATTCTTTGTTATCTTTTCCTACTTGTCTTCTCTGTTCTCTCTAGTCCTCAAAAGCAGACAGCTGAAGTTTCGCTCTAGAACAACTTCTGACTGCTGTGTTAGGTTAATGCTTTACCCGTGGCTCTAGCTAAGTGGCAGAGCCACTAAAAGGTGGGACCTTAAAGACATCTTCAAGTCCTTTAGGATGTGTCCTTGAGAGAGAGGGTGAGCCGCTGCCCACTTCCTGTTCCTCTTTTCTACTTCCGGGTCATGCGGCAAGAGGATTTACTCCACCCTACTCTTCCCACCATCCTGCACCACCTTGCAAAAGGCTGCGGAGCAAGTGACCTGGAAGACTGGGAACAAAAATAAACCTTTTGTCTTCACTTTGTTCGTCTCTCCCGGACATCTGCTGAGGACTCACACAAGATGTTCTCCAGCTGTCTGGCTCCTCAGCTCTTGGTTGAGGTGCTGTGGTGGAGATGCCAGCATCCTGATGGGCCCTTGCCTGGGTACTCCCCAGCAAGAGCACAGAGCTCTTGCCTTTGGAGCTGGTCGGATTCCCCAGGGAAGACTGACTCAGTCTCCTGCCTGGGGAAGGGCTCTAACCTAGCAACATCACTGATGACGAGGGATGAGAGCTGGGCCTCTGTCCTAGACTTCCGCAGTCCTGTTCACAGGCTGGATTAGCTGTGTCTTGTCGTTTTAGTCAAGAGCTGAACTTTGGAGGAGGGCGGTGGCCTAAGAGCTGAAACAGGGAGTGATCTAGTATACTTGTTGAAATCTCTCTCTCTCTCTCTCTCTCTCTCTCTCTCTCTCTCTCTCTGTTTCTCTCTCTCTCTCTCTGTCTCTGTCTGTCTGTCTCTCTCCCTCCCTCCCTCCCTCGCTTTCTCTTCTCCCTACCCCCTACCCCCCTCTCTCTTCCAGCGTCTCACTATATAGTTCTGGCTGGCCTGGAACTCACTATCTAGATTAGGCTGGCCTCACACACACAGGTATCCACCTGCCTCTGCATCTGAATGCCTGGCCCTTTTCATCTACTATTAGTTTTATTAGTGTACATGCCTGGGCAGAAGTCAGAGGTCAGAGGACAGCTTTCAGGAGTCAGTTCTTTTCTTCCACCATGGGTCCATGGATGGGACTGTCTGTCAAGTGCTCAAGTTTCTGAAGCTTCATCTGAAACCCCCCCATAAACCTTCCACAAGTCTGTCTTTTTTCTTCAAGATTTATTTATTATTATAAATAAGCACACTGTAGCTGTCTTCAGACACACCAGAAGAGAGTGGCAGATCTCATTATGGGTGTCTGTGAGCCACCATGTGGTTGCTGGGATTTGAACTCAGGACCTCTGGAAGAGCAGTCAGTGCTCTTAACCGCTGAGCCATCTCTCAGCTTTTCATCCCAAGGCAAGCCTGCTTACTCGCTGCTCCGCAGGGAACAGAAATGTGTCTTTCACAGTTTTAGAGACTGGAAAGGCCCAGGTCAAGGTCCTGGCAGGTCCAGAGGTGAGGGCCTGGTTGCTACACTCACACTAGTAGAGAATCACATATCCTTGTGGGGCAGGAGAGAGGAAGAGGAAACAAGGCCAGTCTATGGATAAGGACACCGGGCTTCATTGTAGCCTGTCTGCGTGCTCTGGCCATCCATCTCCCCTCCTCTCTCTAGCTCAGCTGGACTTTCTCAGATACCTATGGGACGCCCTTGACCACTACACCTGTCTCCAGCCATTACACTAAGGACTTTAAGGACCATTTGCTATTTCTTATGTTTGTACCCATTTTCCTAGACATGGGAGGACCCCCCACCTTACTGCAGAGATTAGGAAACATGCAAAGTGGTTGGGGTTTTTTTTTCTTGTTGTTTGTTTCATAAAATGTTCAAGAAATATTTTTCCATTGCTAAGGAAGTAAAGTGCTTATGAATTCATATATGATTCACAGGCAGAAATGTTAGTAGTGAAAATTATCTACCTCTAGCTGAGTTTAGCTTTCAACTAGCTTTTATTATGCCACAATATAACATGAAGGGAGGAAAAGGAGGAAGATCATTCACGGATCTACAGAGATGACCTCCCCCTCTTCATCTTCTTCCTCCTCTTCCTCCTTTTCTTCCTCCTCCCCTTCCTTCTCCTCTTTCTTCTCTCCCTCCTCTTTCTTTTCCTCTTCTTCCTCCTCTTTTACCTGACCCTCCTCTTCCTCCTTTTCCTCCACCTCTTCCTCCTCTTCTTCTTCCTCTTCCTTCTCCTCCTGTTTCTTCTCTTCTTCCTCCTCCCCTTCTTTCTCCTCTTTCTTCTCTCCCTCCTCTTTTCCTCTTCTTCCTCTTCTTCCTCCTCTTCCTTCTCATATTTCTCTTCTTCTTCCTCCTCCCCTTCCTTCTCCTCTTTCTTCTGTCCCTCCTCTTTCTTTTCCTCTTCCACCTGACCCTCCTCTTCCTCCTCCTCCAGCTCCTCTTGTTCCAAGCATCCCCACATTTGTAATCTGTTCCTTGTTGCACCTGCTGCCTCCCCCACCCCTAGGTATCATTACTGGTTTTCCTGTCTCTCCTGCCTTCACAGGATTCGGTGCTTCCTGGTGGCAGGACCAGTGTCCCATGAGTCTCTGGGTCCTGAGCACGCCGCTGAGAGTGCAGTTCAGTCACAGATTTGTATTCTGTGCTGTCACCATGCATTAGGGCCGACGCCTTTTCCCTGGTCGCTCTGTAGTTTCCTTAACGATCATTTTTAACGACTCCAGAATATTTCATCAAGTGGATGATCCATAATGTAGTTAACCAGTCCCCTACTGGGGACCATTTAGGCTGTTTCCAGTTTTTTCTTTTATCCTTATTACAAATAATGCGACAACAACCCGTTCCCACACAGGATAGTTTATTTCTCCTTTCTAGAAAATTCATGGAATGAGTGGGTCAGGACATGCCCCTGGCTTTCAGCCCATTTCAGCCTGTAACAACCAGCTTTCCTGGTCCCCATTCGTGGGGGTTGAGTGGGGGGACACACAGGCGCTCCCTGTCTGCCTTCTTTTCTTTCAGCACAAGCACATCCTATGGTAGCATGAATCTGTCTCCCTGCTCTCCTGAGTGGTCAGGGACTGGGTTGTCTTCATTCATCAAATGTTTATTAAAGTGTTATTTATCTTGGACTCTCTAGAGCCCTGCTTTATTCTGTTCTGGCTGCTATAACAAAGTACCGTAGACTGGATGACTTATAAACAACAGAAATTTATCTCACCCACCTGAAGGCTTCAAGTCAGGCAGAGCGCCATCATAGACTGGTTCTGGGGAGGGCTTCCTTTGCTCTCAGCTTGCTGCTTCTCACTGTGTCCTCAAACAGCCAAAGGCAGCTGGCCGGCTCTCTCACCTCCCCGCATCAGCATTAAGGTCTTTGGTGAGGGCTTCATCCTCAACACCTCCCTCTCTCCGCAAGTTCAACCACCTAATGTCATGTTGGGAGGCAGGGTATCCATACCTGATTTCTAATAGTGTGGTGAGAGGCAGCAGCCTTGAGCCACAATAACCTCTTACAGAACCTGCCACACCTGAGGCACTTATGGCCTTTGCACCCATCTACGTGCTTTGAGGGTACCAGCTCACTGATTTTTCTCAAGAGGAAGCGGCCCCCTCCACACACTGTGTCACTGTGGTGACTTATGACTCCTGTGTTGGACTTAGGCATTAGTCCTGGCCAGCCAGAGGGCACTGTATCCCTGCTCACAGGGATTGAGTTGGTAAAAGTCACATGACCCCGCCAGACCCAATGACTGGCAACCTTGAGATGCTCACAGAGATGTCCTGAAGGATGCAGTACTGATGTAACTTTGCTGCTGTCATACCCACTGTCCTGACACCATTGGCCCTGGAAACTTGCTGCCTCTGCCCTGGCCTTCCTGTGCATCCAACACAGACCAGCAGAGCCACGAGATGCTCAGAGGAAAGCCTTGGTCCCTTCCTTCTCCATCTGTTAAGCCTCCTTCTGTCACCAGGGAAGCAGCCATTAGCAAGATAAAGTTTTTCTTTTCACAGAGTTGACATTCTGGCAGGGACAGGTAACCTTAAAGCAAAGAAGCACCCAAGGTGAATAGCTGGGGTCGTCCTAGGGAGCAGCAAGTGTCCTAGTGGGCAGAGCAAGAGCTCACGACTGAAGGGGTGGCGTTTCTTCCCATCAGCCCTTCTCCGAAGAGCAAACCCTTGAGCAGGGACTTGAAGGGCAGGAAGGGCTTGTGTTTCAGATGGAAGCGGAAACCAGGGAGCTGGCCCAAGGACGAGACTTAAAAACTACTGATGAAAACACATAGCAAACACTTACCACCCGAGTTAGCCTTCTTTGTGATGGCAGAAGCTCTAAGGCGGTCAACGTAAAGGAAGAAGAGCTTCCTCTGGTTTATGATTTCAGGGATTAATGTGCATGGTCCCTGGTTTATGATGTCAGGGATTTCCATGCATGGTCCCCTGGCCAGACATGCAGTAGCACACTACATCAAGAGTGCTTGGCAGAGGAAGCTGATCACCTCCTGGTAGCCCAGAAAGAGAGAGGAAGAAGGCCAATGTCTCCTTTAAGGGTGCATCCTAATGACCCACTAGGTACCGCCTCCTAATGCTACCACTATTCCCAGTAACAGCTGGGCCAGGAACCAAGCTCCCAGCACGCCATTGTGGCACACTCCAGGTTACACGGTGCCCCATCTGGACCATCCACAGGTGAATGAGCTCCGTGGATGCTTGGTTTTCTTCCCTGGTGTTGGGAGTTAGAGCCCGGTCCCCATGCTTGCACCCTGCAACTGAGACGCTGACACTCAGGGTTTGATGACACTTTTGAACTCTGGGTCTAGCAGTGATTGAAGCGACCTGGCCCCTGAGATATGTTAAGAACCTTGTTTATCCTAGAAAGCTAGAGCTGGACCCTACCCCACCAGGCCTCGAGGCCTAAGCCAGTCAATATTGTTAAATGTGCAAATAGTCCCCCAAATCAAAACCTTTCATATCTCAGCTTCTCAGGTTAGGAATGAGCATTTGGTGAAGTCTACGCAAATATTCTAAAACCAAAGAGCTTCCAAAATCTCTGGTACTTCCTTTCCAGGCTATGGAGATGAGGGATCCTCAGCCTTAACTGATACTGCCATGTTTTTAGAGGCAACTCCCAGCCACACATCAGTTGCCAGATTCTGTGGACTCATCAGTATTATCTATCATCCACGAGCATCGAAGCCCAGAATATGAGAGCCAGGGAGAGAAAGAGCTGGAGCCCAGCCTTGTCCCTCTGCCTGTGTGTCCTGGGCACCTATCCGGGCACCGCTGGTCTTTCTCATTCTTTGCTCTGAGCTGCTGTTTTGTGGTAAGTGTGACAGTTTCACCTGGAGGTGTTCCGCTGATTGCCCTGGGGACACTCCTATTCTCATATTTAAAGACAACTCTGTGACAGTGGTGGCAGGGAGGCCGCTGGGAGCCCCTGGCAATATGATTCTGTCTCAAGAACAAAGAGGCAAATTTTCAGAAGATCAAATGCACAGGAATTGAGAGCAGAGGCTAAGTTACAGATGGAGACTGTGAAGAGTCCAGCACCTTTCGCTGAGATCTGAGAGCCATGAATAATGGAGGACGCACAGCCCAGGGTGTGTGACTTGCTGAGGGTGGGAAAACGGCCTCCTCCCACCGCGATGAAAACATCACTTTACCAAGAAGATTGGCCAGGTCCAGGCGCTGGCAGCAGGAGTGAGGTGAGCAAGCAGGAGCCTCAGCCAAGGGCTCAGTGTGCCATGTTGCTGTGGCAGCCACACGTGTTCACACACTGGAAGCTCTGTGTCATTACCAGATGACTGAAGCAGCGACAGATGTTGCTGAGGACTTAGGGGCAGTAACAAGGGCATGAGGGCACAGCAAGCTCTCCTGCTGGACCTGAGCTGGCACATGCACCTTCCTTACCAGGCTCAGAAAGGCACTCCTCTAGCATAGTTAGGGTGCAAGCCCCATGCCCCTTTTGTGCCCTGGCATTGGCAGAGCCACACTACATCTCTTCACTCTGAGGGGAGCCTCAGCCTGCCTTCCCTCAGTGCTCCCTCCCCGACACGGCTTAGCAACCTTCTCTGGGGGTGCTTGCCAGCTCTCAGGTCAGTCTCAACCTCCTTCTTTCCTTCAGCCTCTCCTTCCACCACCCACATTCAGCCACATCCCCCGTGCCCCCCTCTCTTGGAACTCCTACGCTCCTGGCCCCAGTCTTCTGGCCCATTAGGCTCTGTTGAACGTATAGCCCCAGAGCTGTTGTCTCTGTCCCTCCTGAGACATGAAGAACTCTTCAAGCACATTGCTCTTTCTTCTGGGAGTAAGCTCTCATCTGTCTGGCCACCTGTACCTCTTCCAACAGTTTCTGAATTGGCCCTAAATAGACTTCTGCCATGTTACACTCCATGTTTACATGAATCTGCCTTCTTAGAATTGAATGGGAAACCAAAATCACTGACGAACTCTGAAAGCTATTGAAGGTGTTCCGGGTCCTGTTACATCAGAGTCAGCCAAGATTTAATTCCTCATGTAAAAATAAACAAACACACCGTACCATTGCTATGCAAATTTGCTACTAATCTAAATATAATCAGTAAAAATCGTTACAAAGTATGCCAAATAACTTTCTTTAAATGAGTTTATTTATGATTTGTTTCCAGTACCTGTTTGACCTATGTGTCAATTTCACATCTATGTGCCCAGAACTACACAAACGTCTTGACCAAAGGCAGTATAAGAGAGAGCGCAGGGAAACCACTTGGTTGGACCCAGGTGGTCACTTTAGGGTGCTGTGAGCAGCAGTCATTTTGGGGGATGGTTTTGCTGATCTAACAAAGCACCACCGTTTAAGTGGCATTGAACGAGTTCTCAGTAATATGGTAAGGCCGAGCTATGAGCATCAAGAGAGAACACAGGACGTGGGGCTTTAGGTTATGCCAGGTCTCCTGTCAGAGGATGGGCAATAGGTCTCTGTCACCATATGCGTTGCTGTGTCACTTACTCTGATGACATGAACTGATGAACTTTAACCCCAGATAGAGAAGCAGGGACAAACCAAAGAAATGTCTCCATCCAAGTGCAGCTCTCATTATAGGACAATGAGACCCAAACAACTGCATCACCAAAAATGTCCCACACCAGGATGGGTGTCCACTTGCCAAAAGCCAACCAAGTGTGGGCTCAACTCCAGCCAACCTAGAATACTTCCAAGTACTTCAGACTCCCAAGAGCACCTGCAGCTGAAATAGGGCTACATTCATCTGTGGGTGGGGGAGCGGATATACTCTGCTGAGGGTCCCATGGCGCCTGTCTTCTGAGGAGGCAGCTTGCAAAAGGTCAGCGGGTCACCAGAGTAGCTCTGATGTCCTGTGGCAATAGCTGGGTCACGCCTGGATCGAGTTTCACATTCAGTATACTTTAATAAAGACATTTTGCCAGGGTAGACAAAAAGCTTACAAAACAAGGCTGTCTTTTGTGCTGGGGATGCGGATAACTACGGCAGGGGTGACAAAGAGCGGTCTCTCTATTTACCTTTTAATCTCCTTTTGCCCTTGGACGGACATGATCGTATTACCTAGCGGCGGGGGGAAAAAAATCCACACACGCACACAATGGAGCAAACAAAAGTAAATGAATGTAGAGGTGTACACAGATGTGACCAAAATCCTGAAAATGGCGGCTGCTGACTGCTTCCAGCCCTCAGTGTGGTCTCAGAAAGTCTCTTGTGCAGGGAGAGTCCATCTCCCTCCACCCCACCCTCTGCAGGAGCCAACAATGTGGAGCAGCGGGGAGTTCCTCCCGGAGGCGCTCAGCCTACCCTCGTCCTCCTCAAGTTCACAGAGCCACGTGGGTGGGGGAAGGGGGGAACACTGGAGCCTCTTGATCCTCCTCCCTCCACAGAGAAGACCCCAGGGGCCCTGCTGAGGAGCTGCGGGTGGCAGGCCATCTTCCAATTTCTATACCCATCCAGTCACCCACTGACCACTTGGGAACTGCTTCCCTCCCGCATGGCCCCGGGGTGGGAGCAGCCAATCCCATTGTCGCGGCCCAGGCACCTGTGGAAACTGGGCTGGGCACACACAATCAAAACCTCTGCTCTGCAGGCGGCGGCGGGGACCGCTCAGCTCTGGAGAGAGAGGAGCAGGGACTGGGGAGGGCTGCGCTCTCCCTTTTGTCTCCAACTGCCTTTGTTCGAGAATAAACACTCTCCGGCCTCCTCCCCACCACCTGAAAGCCGCTTCTGCCGGCTAGAGAAATCGTGTACCGTCTCTGCTTTAGATGTACACAAAAAATCTGAAATTGCTTGGAGACCGGCGGCGGGCGGGAGGCTGGGCGAGGCTGGGGCGGGGATCCGGGCTGTAATTGCGGGTCATCTATCTGTTCCTGCTCCTGCCTTCGCCAGTGGCGCCTGCTCACAAGCAAGCTCGCAGACAGTGCGGCAAGGACCCCGCCATTCCTCTATTCCTTACTGTTCCTCAGCAGCAGTAAAAATCTTTCCCTAAAATTGTCCTTTAAAGTCACGTGCAGGAAGCATTCTGAGCTGCTCGGGGCCAAACGCCCCAGTTGATGTGCTTGGTGTGGTCCCCAGCAGACACCGGGTAGGAGGAGGCAGTGAAACTTGCTGGGGGTGGGGGCACAGAACTCTGGCACTTTGAGGATGCTAGATCCGCAGCTAAGGAAGATGTCTTGTTTTCTCCTGCACTGGCCTCCATCTTCCGGAGATCATAGCTCCTGAGCCAGCCTGAGAACTCTCTAGCATCATTCCAGTTGAGCTCCACCTGGCCTGGAACATTTTACATCGGAAGCAACTAGATCAAGGGTAGACGTGTTGGGGGCAATGTGACATTGGGCCCACAGTCAGAGAGATTTCTTCTTACTCTCTGGGGAAAGAGGTTCATTCCCTGAAATCTTCCCCATGCCTGGCACAAGTGCAAACCCTAGAAGTGTTTGTCAAGTGAGTGATCAAATGAAGTTCTAAGTGTAAGACATAACATGTGTGTATGTGTGTGTGTATATATGTGTGTCTGTGTGTGTGAATATATATGTGTGTGTATGTGTGTCTCTGTGTGTATATATATATGTGTGTGTGTGTTTGTGTGTCTCTGTGTGTATATGTGTATGCACATATGTATGTATGTGTGTATGTGTGTCTGTGTGTGTATATATGTGTGTATATATGCATGTGTGTGTCTCTGTGTGTATATATGTGTGTTTGCATGTATGTATGTATTTGTGTGTGTCTGTGTGTGTATATGTGTGTGTATGTGTGTGTATATATGTGTGTCTGTGTGTGTATATATATGTGTGTCTCTGTGTGTATATATGTGTGTATGCATGTATGTGTGTGTATGTGTCTCTGTGTGTATATATGTGTGTATGTATGTATGTATTTGTGTGTCTGTGTGTGTATATATGTGTGTGTGTGTGTGTATATATATGTGTGTCTGTGTGTATATGTGTGTCTCTGTGTGTGTGTATGTATGTGTGTGTATGTGTGTCTCTGTGTGTATATATGTGTGTATGTATGTATGTATTTGTGTGTGTCTGTGTGTGTATATATGTGTGTGTGTATGTGTGTGTATATGTGTGTCTGTGTGTGTATATATGTGTGTCTCTGTGTGTATATATGTGTGTATGTATGTATGTGTGTGTATGTGTGTCTCTGTGTATATATATGTGTGTATGCATGTATGTGTGTATGTGTGTCTCTGTGTGTATATATGTGTGTATACATGTATGTATGTATTTGTGTGTGTCTGTGTGTCTGTGTGTGTATATATGTGTGTGTGTCTGTGTGTGTATATATGTGTGTGTGTCTGTGTGTGTATATATGTGTGTATGTGTGTGTATATATATGTGCGTCTCTGTGTGTATATATGTGTGTATGTATGTATGTGTGTCTCTGTGTGTATATATATGTGTATGCATGTATGTGTGTGTGTATGTGTGTCTCTGTGTGTATATATGTATGTATGCATGTATGTGTGTATGTGTGTGTGTATTGCTGGGAATCAAACCAAGGCCTTGGCCCACGGAAAAGTTCTAATGCTGAATTACATCCTTAGTCTTTCTGAGAGTCTCTAAGGCAACCTTGAAGAAAGAGGGGAACAGAGCAGCAGTTGTGATGTCATCCCTCAGCCACAAACTGTCCCCCTTTTAGAAACAAGGTCATGGAGTGTGCCATGAGGCACACAGAGGAGTTGACATGGTCTGTGGCCCCAGGGGATCAAAGCTCTGTCCTACAGAAGCCCCAGTCAAGGGCCATAACACAAAAGTAGGTCTGAGGGGGAGAGGGCATTTGAAGAATGAGGAAGGAATTGTTCAGCTCACTGCCAAGGAAAGAGGTGAGAGAGCACGGTTTGTATGGATTCAAACACATGGGTGGATGTTCCCAGAGAACAGGCACTCTCTCTTGGGAGGTCATAGGTCTATACCAAAAAAGGACTCAAGTCAACCAACCCTGGATTAAACTAGGTTAAACTGCTTCCATCAATGCGGAATTTATCAGGACCTTGGACAGAGTGCTCATGGGCTACACTGTGCCAACATTCCCAGACTGATCTGTCTCATGGAGCACTAATAAATAAGTACTAATGAGAGCTTATCTCAGGTTGAGAATTTCAGGGTGTTGGGGCAGAGGGGATGAGAATGAGAAAAAGGAAGCCGGAGTCCATTTGTAAACTTTCTGAATGCCTTGCAAAGAAGTTTGGACTCCATCCTTCGGGAAGCTTGTGTGGATGAGGAATTCAGACTCAGTTTGGATCCACTTAGGAGGGACTGAGATGCTGCAGGGACATCATTGATGACACTGGTTATACCCCAGGGAACGAAAGCACCCATGCCCAGTGAGGGTCAGAGGACTGCTGTGTCCAGTTTCGGGCTGTAAGCTGCACGGGCTCAGCTCCATGGTACTGAGAGCCAACTCCATATGAACCAGAGCTCCTGGAATAGGGCACTTATCCATGCTGGACCTCGGGGAAAGGCTTACTCTGCCCCATATGGAGAGGTTCAGAGGGTGAGGATGCCTGAATACCAGAGGTCATGGACTAGTGGCTACCCAAGTCTGTACTTAGCCCCGGATGGGCCACACCATCAGCTGATGACACATGAGTGGAAACCAGTCCCATCCATGTCTAAGAGGTGTCGTGTGCACCCACACCAGTCATCCTGGCCTTCTCTAACACGGCAACTGATCCCTCCACATGTCTAGGGTGCCACTGTAAGTTGGTGGAATTCCAGCAGCCGGGAGGCCATGCTCCTAAGAGACTGTGCGACTCAGAGCAGCCAGGATCCCAAGAGACCATGCTCCTAAGGGACTGCAGAGCAGAGAGCCCTGCAGTCATTATGTGGTCTGAGCAAGAAATGAGTGTCAGTGAGGCGTACCTGAGACTTCCGCGTATGTCTTATTGTGGCAGGGCCTAACCTGCTCTGACCCACACAGGGTGCAGTGCTGTCCTGGCTTCTAATTTGGATGGAAAACCTGGTGTTATGTTGGTGCCAATTAAAAATGATAGCAAATCATGGCACCATCCCAGCAGAGCCCGGCACTGCTGTGTAACTCACCCACCATCTCTGGCTAAGCTTTCGGGCTTTTGCACAGAGAACGTGAGCTAGCTCAGTTTTCTGTACTTTTCCAGCCAATCTCAGATATACTTGTGGGCGTTATCAGGACAGACTGAGACTCGTTGATCTATGATTAACTGGAAGAGATTGCCTGGTTACAAACAGAGAGAAGGCAGGCGATTCTAGACTCTTTTGTAGCTGGCTGAAAGGCAGTGTTTGGACAATGGAATGCCTGTGGGCCCGGGGTTGTGAGACGCCAACCAAACCCACCCAAAGCCACAGCATGACTAAGAGTTTCTGCCTGGCTTCACTGTTTGCTCCTGTGACTTTGGACAAGTCACCTTGCCTCTCTGAGATGCCAGTTTCCCCGAGGGGACTTGGGAATTGTCACAGGTTGTCTGTGCCATTCAGGTTGAATTCTGTCTGGTCACATAGAACTGGTCCTGGATGGTTTCCCCTCCGTGCACACAGGAGCCAAACATAGGCTCCATGTCTTCAAGTTTGCTTAGTCATAAGCTAGCTGTGCTTGTTTCCTATGGCTGCTGTCAAAAGCTAAAGAATGTTTTACCACTCTTTTTTTTCTCACTGAAAAAGTTATAGGAGCCAACCAGATGGCTCGGTGGGCAAAGGCTCTTGTGGTCTTAGCTGATGACCTGTATTCTGGTCGCAGAACTCATGTGGTGGAAGGAAAGAATTGACTCCACAGCTGTCCTTCTGCCCTCTCATGCACTGCCCAACCCATGCAAATAAAGTGCAGAGAGAGAGAGAGAGAGAGAGAGAGAGAGATGCCCAACCCATTCAAATAAAGTGCAGAGA
>NW_022196913.1:59436771-59449271 GCF_008632895.1 Mastomys coucha
GGAGAGGGAGACAGAGACAGAGACAGAGAGAGAGAGAGAGAGAGAGAGAGACAGAGACACACAGAGAGAGAGACAGAGAGAGAGAGAGATGCCCAACCCATGCAAATAAAGTGCAAAGACAAAGAGAGGGAGAGAGGGAAAGAGAGAGAGAGAGAAGTTTGGGGGACTTTTCTGAAAATCTCTGGCCAGTCTGAGCTACATAGCAAGTTCTGGGCCAGACAGAACAAGATCCTATCTCAAAACCAAACAAGAAATGTACAAAGAATAAAATTCTCCAACCTAACCATTTAAAGTGTTCATATCAGAAGTGCTAAATGTAAATGTTCTTTGCTTTTTTTTTTTTTTACTTTGTTTTTCTTTTGCTTGTTTGTTTTTTGTTGTTTGTTTGTTTGTTTTGAGACAGGGTCTCATTGTGTAGCTCTGGTTAGCCTAGAACTTTCAATGTAGATAAGGCTGGTTCAAATCCATAGAAATCTACCTGCTCCTGCCTCCTGAATGCTGAGATTAAAGGCATGTGCCACCACACCCAGAAGGCTCAGCATGTTATACTACTGTGCAATAAGTCCTTCCCAGGCCCGGCCACATGAAGTCAGTGTGTCCACAGACGAGCCATGGTGAAGGGCCAGCCCCAAAGGGCTGCCCTTGCCCTGCTGTGGGCCCAGTGAACATACTGGTGACAGACCATAAGAAGGCCTGCCCTCATCTGCCCTAGGCCCACATACTGCCTTAGGCAGTATGGAGCAGTGACACCGTCCTGTCTGAGTACCCTAGGCCCAGGGCCACCCCAGCTAGCACTGTGCTACCTCACCCTGCTCTGGTGGTGAGCTCCTCATGTGGATGGTTTCTTCAACACGACCATCTGTCCTCCTTTCCGCACTTGGTTGAGTCTGATGGGGCCATCCATCTCCCACTCCTTGCCTCCCTGGCTGTCTGTCACAGCCCTGTCCCACCATCCCTGCCCAGCTTGGGGGCATAGGGGCAGGTTTGGCCTCTGGCCTTTGTGTTTACTCTTCTCATCTGGCCACATCTGGCCTCCGGCTGAGTCACTCACTCCATCTGCCATTTCTCACAGTTGGACGATGGCTGTTCCTTCCCTGGCTCTGGTGGAGCCACGTGGCAGCCCACGCAAGGAGCTGGTGCCAGGTCTCCACAGTCCTAGGGATGCGATTGCACACAGACAGCTCTGGTGGGGGTGGGGAGGGCTCAGCTCAGCCTTACACATACCTACGCCCAGTCCATAGTTCCTGTCCACCCACAGTTCACAGCCCTCACCCACCCCCAGTCCACAGCCTTGGAGGACCCAGAGTTTCAGAGAGCCCAGAGGCCACGGTCAGACGTAGGTAGAAACTAGATGTTGAACTTTGCTTGATGCCACAGCATCTACTCTGTGCCTGACTGGGAGGATGTTTCTAGAAGGTGGTAGTGTCATGGTCTGCTTGGAAGACAGGAGGGCACAGAATCACAAGCAGGGTTTGTGTCCCTGGCTGCATAAGAGTCAGAGGTGGGGTGTGTCCCTGGCTGCTAGGAAGGACCCAGGCTCTGTGAGGCCCACTTGGCCTTTCTGGGTCTGACTATCTCCATTCATTTTCAAGAATAAACCAGGCTGGCTGGATTGTCCATACATCACAGACTCAGAACCTGTTCCCCTCTCTCTGGCCATAGCACCCCAGTTCTTTTCTTTAGCACCCAGTTACCTCCTCGCTTCCCATGGATTTAGGTAGGATTGGCAGGAAGGATTCACTGACCAAGGCTTGACCAATCAGAATGCTGTACACTGCTTCCCATCTGCTGACGGATACAGGGACAGGCTAGTCCCAAACTATGCCAGCGAGGGCCAAGATGGTCGCTAGGACTTAGCCAAGAAAAGGGGCACACTTTCCCCCTGGGCCTGTCAGCAAGCTGTTGTGAGGCCAGAGCTACTGCTGGCTGCCAACGGTGAGAGCTAGGCTCTGAGACAAACCAAGCATGAGGCAAAGCGTGCCAAGACACACGGCATGAAAACAGTCCTGACAAACTTGTCCAGACCAGCCTGGAGCCAGCTGCACCTCTGGACCCATCACCAAGGCCAGTCTGACACCTTTCTCATTTAGCTGGACCTAGTGTCTGTGACTTACAACTGAGAAAGTTTATGCGAAGAATCCTGAAAGAGACTAACATGCCTGATAGTCAGTAGGCACTCAGTAAATGTTTATTTTAAAATAAAGCCTTTGTGGAGGAAAAAAACAATACCAGAGCTGGAGACACTAGGTCGACTGGCGGCTGCAGGGCTGGACTTATCGGTAAAGGGCTGGAGGTGGCATAGGACAGGTCAGGGTTTTGAGTGCTGTCATGGTTTCCCGAATCTCTATGTGACAGAACCAGAGACACACATCGTGCTGATGGTACTTCTGTGACTTAGGGGAGTGTGGGGCTCATGAGATGTACCCCAGAGAAAGCTCAGCAAAGAGGCTGTGGGACCTCTCTGTACCGTCTCCCCAGCTTTCTGTGACTCTGCAATACTTTCAGAATCAAGTGATTCAGAAAGGAAGAGGAGCCTTTTAGCCCACCGTAGCTCGAATTCCAACCCTGCCAGTTACCAGCCGGGAGATCTGAGAACAGTCGCATCTCCTAATTGGCCTTCGCTGCTCATGCCTGGGAAGTGGGAGAAGGAACTAGAGAAGGAACCTGTAGGTAGGAGGCAGTGAACAGCGGTGGGGGCAGCAGCCAGGGAGTCAGGCTCAATACGGAGAACAACCTGGAGAATAGTGAGCACCAGGTCTGGAGTCAGCCTCCTTGGCTGGGTGACCTTGGGTGGGATGCTGGACCTCTCTGGTCCTTGCTTACCCCATGTGTTCCAGTGGGGACAGTGGAATGTTTTGAGGATTTGGTGGGAAGGTGACTGCAGGTCAGAAGCGGACGCTTGGTGAAGGGAGGGAGGGAGCCTGGCCCCACAGGTAGAGATGGCCGTGTTGGGGAGTCTGTAGCAACAGCCCTCCAGGAAGCTCCTCCTGGGCTCCTCCAAGGACCCCACCCTGGCCAGCAGGAAATCTGATCAGAGGCTCAGAGCAGAGACTCCTGCCTCAGCAGGTCCTCCTGGAGGAGTGGATGGACAAAGCCTGAACTGGTCCCTCACAGGATGTACTCAGGGGTCAGCATGTAGGGAGAAAGGACCTCTCTGCAGTGAGAGATACCGGACAGAGTAGGGGCTCATTGGGTGGTTTTGGGGGTGTTGGAGAAGTCTTTCTGTCCCAGATGCCTTTTAGATGCTTCTTGGGGTTTGGGGATGCTTAAAACTGTTTCCCAGCCAAGCCTAGCAAAACATCACTCTCTCCCAGGCTCTGTCTGTTTGTCTGTTTGTCTGTTTGTTTGTTTGTTTGGTTGGTTGGTTTGGTTTTTTTGAGACAAGGTTTCTCTGTGTAGCCCTGGCTGTCCTGGAACTCACTCTGTAGACCAGGCTGGCCTCGAACTCAGAAATTTACCTGCCTCTGCCTCCCAAGTGCTGGGATTAAAGGTGTGTGCCACCACTGCCTGGCTCGGCTCTGTTTATTTTTAAGAACCAGATGAGCAACCCAATAAGCCACTATTGTTCTGATGCATGGATGACAGGATTGGCATAGTAGTCAAGGCATGCTAATCGGGTGGGACGATGGGTAAGTTATCAAGTGGAGGCCGAGAATAAGCCAGGCTAGCTACAGCGGATAAAGAATACATTGCCTTATGTAGCTTCAGGTATGGCTGGATCCAAGAGTCCTCTGATTACATGTTCCCTGTCAGAGTGGAGAATGTTAGTACATGGCCAGGATTTCTGACAAAAGTCTCCAGATTCTATCTGACTGGCTGGCCCGGGCCAGTGGTCACTCCTTAAACCAAACACTAGGACCAAGGGGACAACACACACTGTGAGGAACGCATCATTAAGATGCTCCACTGTCAAAGCCAAGTGCCTTGGGTGGGTTAGGCTTCAGCTGAGCAGGAGGCACAGGCCCCTGCTCCTACACAGCTGCTCCTGCTTCTCTGGGCCTCTTCTCGTCTCTCCATTCAAACCAAAAGCTCATCTCAAGAGGAAAAACACAGGCAGTGTGTTGCCTGACTAAGTGCAGTGTGTTGCCTGACTAAGTGCACACATTGTGGGTGTTTGGGCGTGGGGGTAGTATAAAACCTTGGTGCTATGCGGAAAAGTTGTACCCCCCCGACACCCAGTCAAAGCTGAGGAGAAGGAGTGACTCTGCATTCAGGCCTACGAGGAGGACTGTTTCGGGCTGGAGAGATGGCATAGCAATTATGGGTGTGAATTACTCTTGCATAGGACCTGAGTTCAGTTCCTAACACCCACACCTGTTGTCTCACAACCTACTGTAATTCTAGCTCCCGGGGACTCTGTCACCGTCTTCTGGACTCAGTGGGGGCTGTACTCTCATGTACATATCTACACAGAGACGAATACATACATATATTACTCAAAAATAAAATCAATTAAAAAAAATGACTGCTTTTACACCTGGTTCATCTTCCATTTTGTCTGGTTTGGAGCCCGATCATAAAATAAACTGCCTTTTTTTTTCCACCCTGAGTTTCTGACACTGATTATTAGGATGTGGGGGTCCCTGTGCCCCTCAATGTCATCTGTCTTGGCTCAGTCTAAGGGCTCAGTGAGGTGGGGGAGAAGCCTCAACTCTGTTGAAGTCTCAAGACAGCAGAGGCTCAGGGCGAGGCCACCCTAGATAGGAAGCAAACTCCGTTTTAGCAGGCCATACCTACTGCAACAAGGCCAGGTCTAAATCAAACAGCGCCGCGCCTACTGTGACACACCAACTCCAACAAGGCCACGCCCACTCCATCAGAATGGTGGCCGAACCCGCCCCACAGGCTTGCCAGCATCTCACCTCCATCGCCTTCGCAAGTGGAAGGTGTTCGTCTAGTGGACGAACACCTAGGAGGAGGGAGTTACCTGCTGTCCACCAAGGACTCCCCGCTACTTCATGGTCTGTTCGAAACTCTGCCTCACCCTCCCTGGACAGCGGCTGCTGGTCTCCCCTGCCTCACCTTCTCCCCAGCCTCACCTTCCCTGGACAGTGGCTGCTGGTCTGCTGGTCTCTCCCCAGCCTTACCCCTGTCATGGATGCTCCAAAGCACCCAGAACCCTGAATTTGAGGCTTGGAAAAGACCTTAGCATTTGTTGTCACTAATCTCCACCATGGTGTACCCAAGATCCCAAAACCAGTAAAACGCAGATCACCAAAAGCCACCCACCTGCCCTGCGATAGGAAATTCTGATCTTACTGTGGCTCTTGACTGCATACTTCCCCAGACTCAGTTTCCCACCTCCCCGACTGGGCAGAACTCTTCAGTATCACACTCCTGGCGGCATCGTGCAGCTGGGATACCCTTTGGCTGAGCCCCTCATCGATCCACTGATCAATGGACCGATCAGTGATCGATGCCTGTGTTCCTCCTTCCGCACCTCTGTGCCTTGGCCATTTGCATGTGTCCTCGTCCTAGACAGCATTTCCTTCCCATGCTAATTGCTTCACTGTAATTCTTCGGAGGTAATTTTCTTCTGTTCCCCCGCTTCTGCAGTTAACACTCTCCAATTAATTTCATAGCTCTTGAAAGTTCTCCCACAAGTTGCCCTAAAACCCTCCCAGTGTAACCGTTGAGTGTGATCAGTGTCTCCTGGCGCATGGCTCCCCACTCCCAACCTCTACCTCGAGAGACTCTCAGTTTAGAGATGAAAACCCAGGGCTTCAAAAGTAGAGAGCATTTTGCCGAAGGGTCCAGGATAGACACGGCTGGGGTTTGAGCCTTCGGCTCCAGCTGTCACTGAGCTTACAGCTGCTGTTCATGGCAGGGAGTGTCATGTGGCTGTCATCTGTCAGGTGCACACCTGTCCTCTGGAGACCTCAGGGGATGTTCACATTGGTCCCTCCTCTGATGATTCTGCAGAACCCGTCCTGAGTTCTGCTCTGAGATGCTTCCTGGAATGGCAGGACTGAGGGAGACCCAGAGTCTTAGCAATCTGCACGGACAGGTGAAAGACAGCTCAGCCATGACATCTCCAGGGGCGCGGGGAGGGGGCGGAAGTCCCACACCAGCGGCATTTGCAGAGAAGTGAAAAACGATTTCAGATTCCGTTTTTCCCATCTCTCTCAGCAATCCCCCGGTGGTATTTCATCTGGTAAATAGAAGGTCTAGTTGTTATTCTCAATTATGATATTAATTCTCCCAGTGACCCTGGGCTACTTCCCTTCCCTCTCAGAGTCTGTTTCTCTCTGTCACCACCTGCTCAAGGACAAAAAGATGTTCTCGCAGGAGAGAGCAGACCCGGGCCTCATTACCCAGCAGGCAGTGCAGGTAGGGCTAAGGGGTGGCCTGTGAGACCTGGGCCTCATTACCCAGCAGGCAGTGCAGGTAGGGATAAAAGGGGTGGCCTGTGAGACCTGGGCCTTATTACCCAGCATGCAGTGTAGGCAGGGCTAAAGGGTGGCTGTGAGGGGTGGGCAGATGTTCCCTCTCCTTTTTCCTACGGCACTGCCCTCCATTTTTGTGCCTGTTTAACACCACAGACCCTCTGCCCACCTTCCTGTCCAGGCCTGCTTTCTGCCTCCCTTCCAACCCCTAGCAGCTAATTCCCAACCAGCTGGGTTCCAATCTCTCGGCATGGGGCTGCCTTGATATTATTTTCTTATTTTTCCCCAGTTATCTCCCCTCCTTGGGAGGCGGGGGACGACAAGGTTGCCACGGGTAATTGGCCTCGGATTTGTCTCCCTCAGCATTCGCTGACTCCTCTCCCCCCCCCATTCTCCCCCACCCACCTCCTTCTTCCCATGTGGTTTGCTAAGCCATCTGGAATTGGGCCCAGAATTCCCTTCTCCCCCATGTGTGAGCAGGTGTGAGCAGGGAAGGCCAGTCTGAGGACCATGTGGGAGGCCCAGGCTTTCCCCAGCATGGGCCACCAGATTCAGAAAATGATCTCCTTAGTGACAAAGTGTGGGGGGGGGGGACTCCAGTAATAAACTGCAGAGACCCCCAGGCTGATGATCTGCAAATACACATGAAAACACGTCCCTGATGGAAAGCTTAATGAGTTTCGCTCTCGCTCTCGTTCAGAACAGAAGACTAACCTCAAAATATTGGTCACTGGGAAAGGAAGGGCATCAGTGGTGCTGGGGCTGCGGTCCAGCCTTCTCACAGGCCTTCTCACAGCCAGAAGGAACTGAGAGTCCTCACAGGCAGAGCCGCGGGCCCTGTGAGCCCAGAGGCCTCAGACGCAGTCCTGAGAGGCAGGAAGAAGCCTGTCTTGTCTATGGAGAAGCCAGGGGACAGTGTCTGTAGGACAGGGGGTTCTTCTGTTGCTTGAGGAGACCTCCAAGACATATCTGTACCAGAGACTCAGGGGACAGTCACAATCCTCAACAACTCATGGGCCGTCAGGCTGTGGCCAGCCATAGGGTTAGAGCAAGTCCAAATGATCCTGGGGCCCTTAGGTGAGGGCAATGGCTGGGACTGAGACTGAGCTGGAGCTGCTGGAGCCCAAAGGACAGCCAGTGCTCACCCGAGACGTTTAATGCTTCAGAAGCCAGTCTGGGTCAGCAGGAACCCCAGACGATCTTCAGCGTCATAGATGGCTGTGGCCCTCAGTGGCTCCTCCACCGAGATGAGCCTTCCTTACCCTGCCCTTGCCTGAGCCTTCCTTCAGCCTCATACACACAGACCTTGGGTCTCAAGAAAATGAGCTCCCGTACTTGAGAGTCTCCCCCTTGGCCAGCCACTCCCCGGCCCCTCCGGGGTTAGCTTGTGTTGACGACAGTTCCAGGGGCCTTGAAAGACAGCCCTTGCTCTGTGCTGGTTCTATAGCTGGGTGTAAGGAAGATGTTCACTGTATTTCTGACTTCCAAAGCAGGTGACCAGGGGAGGGGGCTGCCTGAAAGAAGGGGACCATACATACACCCTTCCTTCTCCAGTCCTCCCGGGAGGGGGGGCGCTACCCAGAAGCTTTTCAAATGCCACTGGAGGGTGGCAGCCAATGTGGACAAGCATTGCTCCTCACTAGGGGGATAGGAAAGCCACTGGGTGGTGGAGATAGCTCTGGAGAGAGTATCATCCGGGGGCTCTCTGACCAGCCCAGGACATTCTGCTGAATGAATCCTCGACACTCTGGAAAGCCCTGAGGCACATGGGTGCTTTTTAGACAAGCAAACTCTGGGCCTCACCTTCTCCCTGCCCAGTCAGAGTCACCTGGGAAAGAGTGACTTCGGTAGGTCTGGTGCCTGGGGACAGAGCTGTCACCTTATACTGGCACACCAAGCTTCTGAGGAGAGAGTCTCTGTCAGGGCCTCCTCCCCCGTGCAGACCACCTAGCTATAATGCCGAGGTCCCACACGTCCACCTCAGTGAGTAAGAGAGAAGCAGAGGAACTTCCCCTGTCAGTCTCCTCTGAACCTCGTTTACCAGGAAGTAGGCAGCGTCTTGCCTTAGCCCCACCCACAGAGCAGCTTGATGGGAGCCGCCACAGAGGGAAGACTGCCCTCCCTGCCTTGGCAGCTGACGCTATGAACTGGGCAGTGGCATCTGCGGCGGTGAAAAGGCCCCGCAGCAAGCACGTAAGGCTCCAAGCTGGGCTTGACCACTTCACACAGATGTGACCCTGGGTACATCCGTTCTCAATATTGGGACAAAGCTGTCTCCCTGGTGGGAAGATTCCTGCTTTCCAGGGGCAGGACACAGACAATAAAATTACAAACAAATTAGTGAAGAGACAGCAGCTGTAAAGGCGGAAAACACAGCCGCTGTGGCAGAGATGATGCAGAGGGGAGGGGCTGCCTCCCTGACAAGGCGGCGGCATTTGAGCTGTTAACCTGAATGCCACAACTGAGGTAGTATACAGCCTAGGCAGAAGGAGCAATACGTGCAAAGGCCCTGAGGTACAGGCGGAGATTGTAAGGAAACAGAAAGGTGGCTGATGGGACAGGAGCGTTAGGGGAAGAGAGAGTGTTAGGGATGAGGTCGGCAGCAGGTAGCCAGTGCAGGGCCTCTGGGGTTTATTTCTAGCCATGTCGGAAAGCATCTAAGCTGGAAGAATGGAATGGGAGTAAACTGACACAATCCCAGGGTCCAAGTTAATGCCGGGTGAGCGTTCTCTTTGACTTCTTGCCTGTGACAGCTCCACAGTGCTGAGTGGGACGCTTCAGTCACATGGAGACTTGGGTTCCCACAGGGACCAGGACACCTAGATGTCAGGATGTGCCCTAGAACTCTGGGATCTCTCTGTACATGGTGCCGTGTGACAGTCCAACGCACTCTTTGTTTCCTCAAACCTAAAATACGGGCTCGGCTTTGCAGCACTCCAAGGTCCTCAGATGAGGTGACCCAGAGAAGGGCAGAGCCCAGGCATTTGGGATCTTCCAGTAGGAGGGAGGCTTAGTGCTCCCGCCCGCCTCCAGGGATGGATTGACCAGCCATGTGCCTGAAAGGTCTGCCAGCCCTCTCTAGAGGCTTGGCTCAGGGGACAGGAATGGGCTGAAAGGAGTGGGAAGGAAGGATGCAGAGGCAGTGCGGGAGGGAAGCCTTCTGTTGCCATGGAGGGAGCCGCAAGGTATTCTGGGATCAGCATTCGCCTTTCGGAGGGGCAGGGTCACGAAGGGTGGCTGGGGAAGGTGTAGGGAGCCAGGTTCTTCTATCCACAGGGCTTTTCCTGTATCCCAGAAGAGAAGTGAGTTCTCACCCCCTTGAGTGGGAACTGGAACCTCTGCAGCAGGCCCGGCCATCCCACCACCATTCCGCCCCTCCCCCCATGGCTATCGTTTCCCCAGTCCTGTTGGGCCGCCTTTTGTAAGGACGGTAGCAAACAGCCCCTTTCCAGGAGGCCTGTTTGCCAGCACGACAGCAGCAAATTAGTGCTCTTAAAAGGCATTCAGCATTTATCCGGCAAACACTCACTCACTCGGTGCGAAGGGGGCCTGTTGTGCCTTCTCCCCGAATCTGCAGAAAGGGGGGGTTCATAGTGCATCTTAATCGGCTTCCTTCCACCCACCACATTAAATGCATTTCATCTACTCTCGCAAATGGCTAATTTTGAAAATCCGCTTATCAGAATTAGGTCCTCAGCAGCCATATTTATTTACGTTTCATTTTCATATTTTTTTTTTTGTCTCATGTGTGTGTGAGTGGATTCTGTTTTCTATTGTCTGTTGTATCTCACAGGTCCAGGGTGGACAAGGGCCAGGTTAGGAGCAGATTGGATGTGGGGGTGAGGCAAGGTTGCCAGGGTAGGCTTAAGAATGAGCTTGAGAAGAAAAGCATGAATGTCCTTATGGACCCCAGCCTCTCGAGGCAGGCTTCCCTTAGACCAGGGTAGTTGGGACCAACCCGGAAGAGAAGGCACAGCTCCCAGTGTCTTCTGGGAGACCAGACACCAAGCACGGCGCTTACACATCCATAGGAAAAGTCAATGTCCGAAGCACACACTTTCCCCTTGGTGTTCAAGGGACGGGGCTTTCCTGTCTGAGTGCAGGCAAATAGGACATAGCTACGAGAAGCAGATTCAGGGAGAGCTAGGGGAAGGGCTCAGGAGCTCACTACATAGATTCCACACTTGGCTTTCCTAACTCTAACCAAACTCTGATGGGCTAGTGGGGGGCAGCTAAAGAGCTGTGAAGATCTGCCCTTTGTGACTCATTCCCTTGTAGTCACCTGACTGCTTATATAAGGGTGTGTTCACAACATGCTAGAGCCAAAAAAATATATAACAACAACAACCTGACTCCCTGTTGACCCTTTGCGGGCACCTCCTATAGTCAGTGCAATTCTGTAGAATATGGGCTGGAAAGGTGAAGGTCTGCTTTTGGTTCACTGTGCTCTTGGGAAGACAAAGCCTAGGACAACACATCCTGAACACTTACCACGGGGAGAACACCAGGAAACTGACTAGCAACTTGTTAAATAAGAGCTGCGCTGCTTTAAAAAGAAATTAAGACCCGGTAGAAGAAATCCACATTGTTTCAGTTGAAATAGAAACTCCTCAGTCACATCTTGGTTGTTGAGCTTCGGGCTGGATTTGCCTGTAAACCTGCATCCGAGGCTTCAGGTCTGTCCCACTGCCACGTGACCTGCATCCAAGGCTTCAGGTCTGTCGCATTGCCACGTGACCTGCATCCAAGGCTTCAGGTCTGTCCCACTGCCACGTGACCTGCATCCGAGGCTTCAGGTCTGTTCCATTGCCACGTGACCCTGGGAGTCTGGAGCCTTAGATCCTCATCTGTAGAAAGGGCTGGGTGTCTGTGACAAACACCTCCCAGGACAGTGTGAAGAATGAAGTTAATGCTGCAGGGTGGTGCTTTCTGTGCCAGATTTGATGCGGACACACACCTAAGAACTAAAGGGGAATATGTGGGTTGGGGGGGCGGGTAGCTCAGTGATAGAGCACTTGTCTGGCATCTGCAGAGACTTGTGTTGGAAGATCCAGCTACACACACACACACACACACACACACACACACACACACACATTAATGTGTATAAATTTGCCCAATCGAGCTCAGGAAATAAACTCGGTGGCAGAGGATAAACAAATGACCTGTTTTCCAACATAAAAAGGAGAGCCATACCACACCCCAAAAGCTCACGGTACAGTAGGTTCCCCATCTTGGTATCAGGAACTGGGAGAATAGCAAGGCAGACAGCCGACTTGGTCATAGTGGGACCTTCCTTCACTCCCCTCTTCAACCTCCTGCTTCTCCCAGGAATTGAATGATGTTCTTATACGAATTTTATATAGGCCCTAGGGATTGAACTCAGGCCTACAGTGAGCACCTTACCCATGGAACAATCTCACTGACCCAATAATTTGTTTGGAGGAAATAAAATCTCATTCAATCCCAGGTGAGAAGTGTCCAGTAGCGGTTTGAGAAGGAAGCTTCGGCGCAGGCGTGTGCGCATACGCATTAGAGGGAGTGGCTGCTGCGCATGCTGGGAGATTTATGAATGAGCCATGTGTGCACGGAAGCATGCATGGCAAGGGTGTGGCTCAAGGGAGTGATGGATGTGGTAGGCACAGATCCTCTAGTGTTCACACTGAATCAGGGCTCCTCTTCTGAGCGTTTTTGAGATTGGGGAAGGACGGCTGGGAAATAAAGGGAGCTGAATGAAGAGTTGTTTGCATATTCTTTGCCATGAATTCTCAAGAAAAAAAAAAGTATAGGGCACTAGAGAGATGGCTCATTGGTTAAGAGCACTGGTTGCTCTTCCAGCGGACCCAGGTTTATCCCAGCACCCACATGGTGGCTCACAACCACTTATAATGCCAGTTACAGGGATCTGACACCCTCTTCTGGCCTCAGGCGGCACTACATGCATGTGATACATAGACATAGACAAAACAGATGATAGATAGATAGATAGATAGATAGATAGATAGATAGATAGATAGATAGATAGATGATAGATAGATAGATAGATACATAGATAGATAGATAGATAGATAGATACATAGATACATAGACAGATAGATAGACAGGCAGGCAGGC
>NW_022196913.1:59454271-59457532 GCF_008632895.1 Mastomys coucha
CACACACACACACACACACACACACACACACGCTCACACATGTGCGAGCCCTACGTGGTGAAGTCATACTCATGCTCTTGTTGTCACAGGCTCTCTGTGGATGGTGTGTGAGCAATATGAAGATCCAGGGCAGGGTGCTCTGGAGGGAAACTGCTCTATAAATGTCAGCATGGAGCGCGTGAGGCCCAGCAAGTACTTTCTATAAACTTTCAGACTAGGTTCTGTGCAGCTGCCCTCAAAGCACCTTAAAGGCAGGCTGGAGTTTCCCAAGATGAGTTCAGCTTGTGTGCTGGCCCCTGAGTTCTCTGGGGATGCTGGGATCATCACTGACAGCCCGTGCTCTCTGGAGAACTGGTGTTCTTAAGGTATTTGGTAATGTTTGTCGAAGAGTAAAGCCTGACCCTCCAGATAGAAGGATGTTGGGCAAGTGAGTGGCTGTCAAGCTGCTTGCATACGTGAGTCCCAATGACCCTGTTGGATATCAGAATGAAATCTATTCACCTGTCACAGCTGGGATGCAGTGATGTACTGGCGTGGTGGCTTCCTTTATGAAATTGCTTTAAAGCATCCCTTTTACACGGAGTCCCTTTCGAGTGTGTCCCATTTTGGACTTGGCCATTTACCCGAGGCTCCCCCTGCTCTGAGTCTGATGATGGCTCTGGTCTAACTAAAAGCAATAACTAGCCTCAGAAGAAGAAAGGCTTCGTGTTACAGAGTGCCCTTCTGAAAGGGTAGCATTCCTGAGACTTCAGGTGGGAGCTGCAGCAAGTTGTCTTCTATCTGGGGACTGGCTTGGGCCACCTGCCATCAGAACAAGCAAGCATTTATGCAGCTACAAAGCAGAAGGGCCTGGGCCTGTGGCTCTGTTGGCAATTCCCCAATAATCACAGGTAACATGAGAAGAGCTCTCTAGCCAAGTTTCCCAGCTCCCGGGCAAAGGCGTACTCCTGCCGCCTGGCAAGGAGTCCTTGCCTGAGGGCCACGCAGGAAGGGTGCAGAGCATGCAGGGACCGTGGCAGATTGTTACAGGCATGTGTGCGCATCCAGGTCAGAGAGATTCTAGCACAGCAGGCCTGAGATTCAGCTCACATTATTATCTCTCCGGTTGCAGACAAAGCACGTGTTTGAATTAGAGCAAGTGGGTTCATTTGTGGAAACAAGGTTTTGTGGCGTGGACAACAGAGGCCATGGGCATGGCATGCTGAGGTGCGGCAGGGACTTCCGGCTCTGCTTTATTGCTGTGGCCATTGTTGTAAGAGTACACACTCGCTTCAGACTCCCCGATATGGTCTTCTGTCACTGTGGTCAGGGTTTTTGAAGGCTATGCAGAGTGCAATAAATATCCGGTGTAGAGAGAGAAAGCAGAACTAACGGGGTCTGTTTTGTCTGTCTGTCTTTCTTGGTCTCAGTAGGAACAACATTTTCAGGATTCTCATTTACAGGATTGGGAGTCAAGAGCTAGAGAGGTGGCTTGTGCAGAGGACGAGGTTCAGTATCCAGCGCCAGCGTGATGGCTCAAAACCATCTGTAACTTCAGTTCCCGAAGATTCAACACTGCCTTCTGGCCCTGTACACCTTTAATCCCATCACTCAGAGGCAGAGGCAGGAGGATCTCTCTGTGTTCAAGGCCAGCCAGGTCAGCCAGGGGTACACAGTGAGATCCTGTCTTACAAAACAAAACAAAACAACCTACAAAAACTTAAAAAGACTCTGCTGAAGAACTGGAAGGGAGTGAGGAGGTTGGAACCAAGAGCCTTGCAAGGGAGGGCTACCACATCACCTCAGATCCTCTTAATTCCTGACCAGACCTGAACCTGAGGTGGCTAGGATACATAGGTGAAGAAGATGGGAGAAGATGGCATCCCTGGGAGAAGATGGCATCCCTGGGAGAAGATGGCATCCCTGGAAGAAGATGGCATCCAGACCCTTAATGACCTTTCACAGTCTACAATTTTTCATCTGACAGTCAGTGAAAATGCAGGAATACAGGAAGAGGAAAAAATGAAGAGTAAAGCAATGTATTAGAAGTGTATTCCCAGGGCACCCAGGTAGCTGGGACCTTGGGGCTGAACTTTAAGATCTATGTGATCAATGTATCCAAGAAGTATCCAAAAGTTTCAGCTGAGAACTGGAATTATAAGAAAGGGAATCAATGGAAACTCTGAGATAAACAAAGAAAGAGCTGATAAATTTGACAGAAGATTTGCAAGATCTGTACTGGTAGAATCCAACACATTATTGTGGGAAATTAAAGGCTGTGAGTAAATACCCGGAGTGTCTGAGCAGGGAGAGCAACTCTTTCCAAACGAGTATCAATTTAAGTGCCAGATTTCAGGGGTTCAGCTTCTGCTGAACCTCATTCTAAAACTTCTGTGGTCATACAAAGGATCTAGAATAGCCAAACATCTTGCTTTATTTAATTGTTCCTTTCAATTATATGTTTACTCATTCTTTAGAATTTCAGACAATGGATTTCGATCATATTAACAAACCCCAAGTCCTCTCATATCCCCCTTACCTTCCTGCTCCCCCCTCCCCGCTCCCCCATCAACAAACACCCTTGGGAACGAGGCTTGATCTGGAGTGCCCCAGGGGGTCATGTCATTTAGAAAGCAAGCTTCCTCTCCCAGTCCACACCAAATGTCCGTGACCCCTCAGCTACAGAGCAAGCTGAGGAAGCATTTGCTAAACATATGTCTGAGGTGCACCTACATGAAAAACACTGAAAACAGTACAGCTCAACAAGAAAGCAAATGCCCCATTTTAAAAACGTTTTATTGATCCTTTGTGAATGTCACACCACGCGCCCCAATCTCACTCTTCTGTCTCTCCACATCTGCCCTCCACCCTTGCAACATCCCCCCCCCAAAAGAGAAAAAAAATCTCACTGTGGAAACCGCAGTGTGTCACAGCGTGTCCCACAGTATATATACCCTTTTGCCCAAATAGCTTCACTTGCAAATGTTCGTTACAATGAGTTGTGAGGCCTCTGGCTTCTGGTACACCATCGATACTGGATCCTTACAGGACTCTTGCAGCGCTGGTTCTGCAGGACAGACTCCTTCACATGCTCCAGCAGTTCAAAGATGGAGTCGGGTCAAAGCCCTAGATCTGGGTCTGGGTGGTAGCTGAGCTGGTCAGCCCACCAGCTCTCCTATGCCCGTGCCACCAAGGACAGCTCCTTCTTTCTTTCTTTCTTTTAGATATTTTCTTTATTTACATGTAAATTTCTCCCTTCCCAGTTTCCCCTCTAAAAAACAA
>NW_022196913.1:59458405-59462533 GCF_008632895.1 Mastomys coucha
TACATGTTGGAGCATCTTTTGGGTATATGCCCAGGAGTGGTATAGCTGGGTCCTCCGGTAGAACTATGAAGGACAGCGCTTTCACATCTGCTGCTGAATGCAGCACCCGGCTGCAGGAGCCAGCTCTCCTTGGGGCTGGCTCACCCAAGCCCTCTTCTACCTCCCCATCCAGCTACCAGTGCCAGCTCTACTGTGCTACCCAGGGGAATTGAGCCTGCTCTTCCACTCTTAGGCCTCCGGGGCCAGCTCTCCCAAGTGCCACAGCTGATGAGGGGCTGGGCCAGCTCTCTCACACTGTCTAGGTGACACCTGGGCAAGGCCAGCTCTCCCAAGTGCCACAGCTTGTAAAGGGTGGGGCCAGCTCTGTGTAGCCCTCAGATATGAGCACAGCCCCAGGCTGTATCCCAGACTAGTGACATCTGCATGACTTTGGTGGTGGCTTAGGCTATGGACATCAACACAGACCTCCCCTCCCACCCCCACCCTGCTGCTGCAGGGTCACAGACCCAGACAGGGTCCTCCATGGTAGCACGTGTGAGGACATCACCATGGCCTCGCGTGGCAGCACAGGCTACTCAAATCACCACCCTCTCGTCTCCAGTTTGGCCTCTCTTCATCATTCACAAGCCATTCTGCTTCTCTTTCTCCTCCCCCATCACTCACCATGGTGGTGCCCGCCTCCCCACCCCATTTCATATCTTTCTCCCCCATCACTCACCGTGGTGGTGCCCGCCTCCCCACCCCATGTCATATGTGATGGGCAGGCCTCCCAAATGCCCCGTTTGTCATATGAGGGACATCCATGCACTGACATTTCACCCTGGACAGCATCTGACTGTTTATGACTTTTTATGTGTACGTGGAACATTTATCAAAATGAGCTATAGCCCTTTGGACCATGCTCAGATTAGGTTAAAATAAAGATCATTAAAGATGGGCTGATGAGGTGGCTCACAGGACAAGGACACTTGCTGCCACAAGCTGCCTACAGCTTGGGCTTGAGTTCAATCTCTGGAACACATGTTGTGGAAGGAGAGAAGCAATTAAACGATTCTGGTGACGTTTTCTGATCTCAATAGGAGGATGCAAAATAAACAAAGTATTTTTTAAGTGATTTATTTATTTTATGTGTGTGGATGCTTCACTTGCATGTATGTATGTACACCACAGACTTTGGAAAAGGCATCGGATCCTTTGAAATGGAGTCACAGACAATTGTGAGCCACCATGTGGGTGCTGGGGACTGAATCCCTGTCATCTGCAAGAGTAGCCAGTGCTCCTAACATCCAATGAGCTATCTAGCCAGTGTGTGGGGTGTGTGTGTGTGTGTGTGTGTGTGTGTGTGTGTGTGTTTTGGTAGTTTTTTTTTCTGTGTAGACCTGGCTGTCCTTGAACTAAATCTGTAGACCAGGCTAGCCTCAACTCACAGAGATCTGCCTCCTTCTGTCTCCCAAGTCCTGGGTTTAAAGGTGTGTGCCACCACTACCTGGCTATAAATATATTTTTAAGTTAAAAAAAAAAAAAAACTAAGACACCCAAAACATTTGAAAACTATAAAGCATTCTTCTGAATAATTTTAACTTAAAATAAAAAAGCAAAAAAAAAAAATAGGACATTTAAAAACAGATGATTAAGCAAACACAAAACGTCAGGAGAAGGGGAGTCCATGAGCATCATAGCAGGGAGCATAGCAGCAGGAAAGGGCTGGGACAGCAGGTGAGAGTTCACCCGTGAGTGGCAGGCACAAGACAGAGAGTGAGTCTGGGCCTGGTGTGAGTTTTGAAACCACAAAGTCCACGCCCATGACACACCTCCTCCCACAAAGCCACACCTCCTCCCACGAAGCCACACCTCTGAACCCTCCCTAACAGGTCCTCTAACTGGGAACCAAAACTTAAATGTATGAGCCTATGGAAGGCATTCTCATTCGCTGCTGCTATAATAAATACCAGCATATAAACAGGAAATGCTTATGTTGGCTCACAATTTAGAGATTTTAGTCTATAATTGGCCCTGACATATTAGGGCTGTTGCAAGATGGCTCATGATGAAGCCATTCACATTGTGGCTGGGATGTAAAAATCAAAAATGAGGAAGTGGTTGGATTCCCAGCATCCCCTTCAAGCCATGCTCCTAGCGACCTGAAGATCCCCTGGAGGCTTCACCTCTTAAAGGTTCTGCCCCTTCCAAGCAGAGTGACACCAAGCCCTCTGGGAGACACACCTCCCAAATGTCACAGTAAGATTGAAAGTTCGAACTTATTCTTTTAAGAAATTTAAAATAAAGCAAATAATAAGTATTATTTTAATGAAATAGAAAACAAATGTGCAATAAGAAGGGCCAGAGAAATTGATTATTTTTTTATAAGAGCTAATAACGTCAGTAATGCCTAGGATCATTTCAAAGGAGCCCAAGATGGGTATAGGCAGCTATTGCCAGACAGAAAGGTGGCAACATAGCCCCAGAGATGCTAAGAGGCATGAAAGAATCGAGAATGACTGCAGACTAGTAAATTTATATTTGCAGGAGAAATGGAAGCTTTGCTAGATAAGTAGAATTTACCAAGACCCACAGAAGAAAATGAAAATATGAAAACCTCTGTGTCTGTTAAATACATTGTATCCACGACCAAAACCTTCCTACAAAAAAAAACTTCTGGCCTTGATTGAATAACTCTCCAAATATAAAAAAAAAAGATATCACCAATCTTTACAAAGTCCACCAGAGGATTAAATTATTCGTTGAAATATTTAAGAAGAAAAGAATACAATCCCAATTATTTTATATGAGGCAGTAAAACTTTCGTACCAAAACCTGATTAGGAAAGTCTAAGAAAATCTCTGTTGCGAGCCTACCAATCTCTTTCATGGACATAGTTTCCTAAATAAAATATTAGCAAGCTGAATCCAGAAACAGAGGAATAATATGTCATAACAAAATTGGATTTATTCAAGAAATACAAAGCTAGCTTTTGATGTAATGAAACAGAAGGATAAAAGTTATATAATTATCTCATATAATAAAAGTCAGCGGGCTGGAGAGAAGGCACAGACTGCTCTTCTAGAGGTCCTGAGTTCAATTCCCAGCATCCACATGGTGGCTCACAACCATCTGTAATGGGATCTGATGCCCTCTTCTGGTGTGCCTAAAGAGAGCAATGGTGTTCTCATATACATAAAACAAATAAATAAATCTTTTTTAAAAAAGTCAGCATCCACTTATAATTAAGCAGAGCTCTTGGCAAACTAAGGCATCAATGGGACAAGAGACGGTCTGAGTGGAGCACACAACAGGACTTGCAGTGGTGGCCATTAGCTTTCTGTCAAGGTCACAGGGGAGACAAAAGCAACCATTCTTCTGCTTCTGTCTGTCACCACTTGCCATCACAGCCAGTGCAGCAAGGCAGGTCAGTCAAACAGAGGGTGAAAGATTGAAGGGAGGGGCCATGTCATCTCTCATGGATGCCGTGGCTGCGGGAGTGAAGTCCATGGGAAACTGCAGGAACTCACAGCTCTGTCAGCAAGGCTACTTGTTACAACATTTCTATATACAAACAAGAATTTAAAAGTCGAAGTTTGAAAAATGGTGACATTCATAAGGACATTAAAAATTAAATGTCTAGAGATAATTTAAATAGGAGATAAGTAAAGTCTCTGTTTAGAGTTCTGCCAAAGATCGTTGAGAAGAACGAGAAAGGAATCAGTGTGAATGGAAAGACACGGTATCAGTGGGGTAAAAGAGTCAATATTTCAAACTGCAAGTTCTCCAGAGTTGAACTACAGAACCGAATAAAACGTAACCAAAATCTTAGATTTGTGCTTTAGAGGAACTGACAGGCTAATTCTAACCTTGGTGCAGAAAAGAAAGCACGGAAAATGGTCCAGGCAACTCTGAAGAAGAAAATCAGATGCCACAACTTAATGTGAACAGTTAAGAGTACTTGATGCTCTAGAAGAAGACCTGGGGTGGGTTCCCAGCACCTGCGTCCGGCTGCTCCCAACCACCACGCGGATGGAATCCAGAACCCAGAACTGCAGCTCCAAGGGATCCCAGAATACCTGCCCACACAAAGCACACCGGTGCACATGTGTTAAATAAGTAAGTAAATCTAGAGAGAGAGAGAGAGAG
>NW_022196913.1:59462604-59465869 GCF_008632895.1 Mastomys coucha
GGGAGGGAGGGAGAGAGAGAGAGAGAGAGGGAGAGAGAGAGAGGGAGAGAGAGAGAGAGGTATGCTATTCAACTTGGGCATGGTGCCACATTCCTGTAATCCCAGCCCTTGGAAGGGTCGAGAGTTCAAGGTCATTCTCAATTACATTGTGAGTTTGTCTCCTGGGCTACACGAGAAAAATTTGAGACAAATGGTCTAGCAGGACAAAAGCCCAGGAACAGATCCACACATTAGTGTAAGAGTTTGAGTTTTATGAAGCTGCTCCCGAGAGTGGCTGGCGAGAAGGCAGTCATTTTTTGAGCAACAGTAGAGAATCAGTTGGATGTCCATTCTGGGAAGATTAATCTTTACTGTCGACTTGACTGGTGTCTTGGATACTTTTCTATTGCTGTGGGGAAAACACCACAAGTGTGGCACCTTAGGAAGGATTTAATTTGGAGCTCGATGTTCCAGAGGGTTAGAACCCATGACCATCACTGCAGGGAGTCCGGCAGCAGGCAGACAGGATGCTAGAGCAGTAGCTGAGAGCTTACATCAGATCCACAAGCATGAGGCAGAGAGAGAACTAGCTGGGAATCGCATGGGCTCCTGAAACCTCAAAGCCCACCCCCAGTGACACATCTCCAACAAGGCCACGCCTTCTAATCCTTCCCAAACAGCTCCACCAACTGAGGACCAAGTATTCCAATATATGAGTCTATGGGGGCTGGTCTCATTCAAACCACAACTGAATTTAGAATCACTTGGGCAGTGGGAGGCACACCTTGGGTTGTACCTGCAAGGGAATTTCCAGAGAGAATTACTCAAAAGCAGACCCTAAATGGGGGTGGCACCTGCACCCCTTCCGTCTGTTTTCTGAACCTCCAGTCTGCGATGGCTACCACACGCTCTTCCTGTGCTTCGTCATGCTTCCTCTATCATGTAGACTCTGAAACAGTGAGCCCAAACCAATCATTCCTCCCTTAAGATACTCAGCCAAGCTTTTTGTTATTATAGTGAGATTAAAAATGGCAATACACATAAGGACATTAATCTTATCTCGGTCTGTGTTATATTAGAAAACATCTTTCTAAAAGGCAGAACCCACGGCACCAACACCCAGGAACACATTAATAAATCAGATTACATTAAAATAAAGTTCTTCAATTCATCAGCAGACACCTGAGATTTCCCCTTCCATATCGGCATGTCTGTCGGTGGTTCTCTTCTTTGGGCCTTGTTTAGGCAGCCATATTGACCATATTGTTGAGCTGGCAGGGGTATCATTTCCTTGTACACCAAAGAGACTGAGCAAGCAGGTTGTGTTTATGTATTTAGGTGGAAAAGACAGCAACTAAATAAGAAGAGACTGATTTTGAGCAGAAGCAAGGAGCAGAGCACAGGAGAGGTTGGGGAGAGGAAAGAGAAGGGGGGAAATGAAGTAATTATATTTTAATTTAGGGCTGGAGCGATAGCCCAGTAGTTAAAAACACAGGCTGCTCTTCCAGAGGTTTCTGAGTTCAATTCCCAGCACCCACATGGTGGCTCATGACGATCTATCTACAAAGGGGTCTGATGCCCTACATGTAATGAGTGAATGAATGAGTGAATAAATTAATTAAAATAAAAATTATCAAAAGAGACAGTATTGAGACAGCAAAAATCATGTCCCAGGAAGGAAGAAAATACTTTATCTATACATAACAAAGAGCTTCTACACATCACATATAAAGACATCGAATAAATTAGTAGCAAAGATTAAAAAATAAATGAAAAACTGGGCAAACATTTAATCAGGCATTTCACACACATTAAAAGATACCTGTCCCCGGTGTAGAAAGCAGTGCTTTTTCTTATTATTTATTTATTTTTGTTTTGTTTTGTTAAGACAGAATTTCTCTGTGTAGCCCTGGCTGCCCTGGAACTCGGCCATCCGCCTGTCTCTGCCTCCTGATTGCTGGGATTAAAGGTGTGCGCCACTAATGGTGCTTTTCCTTTAGTTATCAGGGTATGCAAATTTAAAACTCACTGGGATGACAACCGTAAACATTAAAAGAGGGCGATCTCCAAATCCCCCTACACTTACCTGTTGGGATTCTGACAGCAACATCCTGAGGGCTCTACATGAGATGCTGCTCACGAGCTTGTTTGTAAGTCACTGTTTGTCATAGCTCCAAACGGGAAGTAACCACATGGACATTGAGAATAGAACGGGTGGGGGCTGGAGAGATGGCTCAGCGGGTAAGAGCATGACTGCTCTTCCAAAGGTCCTGAGTTCAGATCCCAGCAACCACATGGTGCCTCACAACCGTCCATAGTGAGATCTGATGCCCTCTTCTGGTGCTGTCTGAAGACAGCTACAGTGTACTTATGTATAATAATAAATAAATCTTTGGGCCGGAGTGAGTGAGTTGACTGGAGCGAGCAGGGTCAACCAGAGCAAGCAGGGTTGACTGGAGTGAGCAGAGGTCCTAAAAATTCAATTTCCAACAACCACATGAAGGCTCACAACCATCTGTACAGCTACAGTATACTCACATACATAAAATAAATAAATAAATCTTTTAAAAAAATAAAAAGAATACAATGGATGTATTGCAGTGGAGTCACTTAACACAATACTGGACTCCAATGGGTGTGAATGAGCTCCAGCTATACACAAGATGGAGTCCCAGATATGCAGAATGAAATAAACCTGCTACATGGGTCTGTGCTGTAAGACTCTATTTATATAAAAGGCAAAAGCCAGTGAAACTAATCAATGGTAATGAAATCAGGTTAAATGTTACCCTGGGAATATCAGATGCTACCCCGGGGAGGAAGAGGCTTTTGGGCTCACTGATAATATTCCATCTCTTGATCTTAGCGCTGTTAATGATATGTGCTTACTTTGTGAAAATATATCAAATTGCATGTATGTCAGATTTAAATAAAAATCTTCATAAAAAATTACACCGAGGGCTGGTGAGATGGCTCAGAGAGTAAAGACATTTACTGTTAAGCTTGATGATCTGCTGATCAATTCTCAGAACCCATCTAAAGTAGATCCAAGAGGTGGACAGCCCGCTGCTGGTTTTGTGACCAGTTATACTCATGCATCACAGGGGTGGACAGTCTCTAGAGAGGTTTGACAGTGTAGGAAGTAATAAATACACACATATTTTTTGGGATTTTAGGTTCTCAGAAAAATCAAGCAAAAAGCAGCAAGTCCTCACACGCCCCTCCTCCACCCCTCCTCCACCCCTCCTCCAGCCCCTCTTCCAGCCCCTCCCTCCCCCTTCAGCCC
>NW_022196913.1:59466061-59474419 GCF_008632895.1 Mastomys coucha
CCTCCCTCCCCCTCCTCCAGCCCCCCATCAGTGTCCCATAGATCAACATGGATATACCACTGTCAGCCAGAGTCCACAGTTTAGGTTGTGGTTCACTTTTGATTTTCTTTTCTTTACTTCAAGATTTATTTATATTTATTTTGTGTATGGTGTTTGTTATGCCTTCAGGCATGTCTGTGCACTGTGAATGTGCAGTGCCCTCGGAGACTGGAAGAGGGTGCTGGGTCCTCCGGAACTGTAGTTATTGACAGCTGTAAGCCATCATTTGGGTGCTGGGAACTGAATCTTGTACTGTACAAGAGCAAGATTGCTCTCAACCACTGCCGCCATCTCTTCAGGCCCCTTGGTTTTCTTTTCTTTTGTGCAGTCTGTTTTTAAATTAATAAACTTCATTTTCCAGAAGTTTCAGATGCATGGCAAAATTGAAATGAAAGAGGGTTTCTATTTCCCAGTCTGTTGCCTGTACATGCACACATACACATACACACACAAACACATATACACACACAAACACACAAAGAGAGACACATACACACAAATACAGAAACACACACAGACACACATAAACACATACCTACACGGACACATACACACAAACACACACAAATACATATACATAAACATACATACACACAAAAAGACATACACACAAACACACATACAAATACATACACACACCCTCTGCATTCCTCAGAGTGATACTTTGTTATAGTTCATAATAGCTACTTTGTGTTGCTGCAAGCAACTGTCTTTTGAGACACTTAGAAGGAAGGCTTTGTCTTGTCTGCCTCACAGTTTGGTAGGAGTACATTGATGGGGTGGTGGGGAGCTCACAGTCAGTAGAGCTCACAGTCAGTAGAGCTCACAGTCAGCAGGGACCATGCCTGGGACTCCTTGCATCTTTGGATGGTGAAACTATGACCAACATTTACCTCTAAAACTCACCGAACGGTAATTGACCGCCTCTTCCTCCCAGCCTTAGCAACCGTGGGGTTATTTTCTCTCCCTATAAATATGACCGTTCCAGATAAGTTACATAAGTGGAATCCTACAGCACCTGTGCATCTGTGTCACTTTAACAGAGTGCTCACCCGGGCTGTAGCACACATCAGCATTTCCTTCTTGTTCAAGATGAGTGATATTTTATGGATGCGTCCATTCCATTCTGAGTCCATCCGTGGAGCCTGCATCCCTTCCATTCTTTGACTGTGTTGCTAAAATTCCTTCTCCAGGAGACGTGAAAACTATTTCTACCTTTCTCCTAAGGTCCCAACAACAAATAGAGAAAGGATTCCTCCAAAATTGCCTTGGGGGAACCAATGAGTTTATGGGGCTTCCTTACAGAGCACAGGTGAGGGGATCCCTTGGGGGTGTGACTGCTCCTCCCCTCTCAATACGCTGCAGCTTGGAAAGCCTTTCTCAACAGGGATGATGGCTTTCCAATAGCCAAATAGCGGGATCCCCCCCTCCCACCTAGTGCTCCCTGCAGATCTCAAACCAGAGACAAATGGCTAACAGTCCCCAGCCTTTACACTGTAGCCCCTCCCCAGGCCACATGCAACTAAAGCACAGTTGCCTAAAACAGGTGTTCAGGAGCAGAGAGACATACTCAGGTGAGGGTCTCATGACCTCTCCCACCCTTCCAGTCAACAAGCCCAAGTGGGATGATCCTTCTGCAACCGGGTGGTGGGGGGGCTCAGCTGAACTCCCCAAGATGACAGTTGCTTGGCCAGGAGGGTAGCCATGGCACAAGAGCCTTGACTATGCATGGATGGCTACTTTCTTGAGTCTTTGTTCTCAGACCTTTTGGGTAAATCCTCCAACGTGAAATTACAACGGGATGGTTCTAATTTGAGGTTGGGTTCCCAGCCACACCACTCAGTGGCAGCTGCATCTTCCTGAATCCCAGCAGCCTAAGGGGTCATGACCTCAGCTTTGTTCACATGCTGTTTGTTAGCATCAGGGCATCCAAAGCCTGTGGCGATGCGTGGGCGGGTCTACAGACCTGTTGCCAAGGCAACAGCCACCATATTCCCAGAATCCATTGGGCTCACCTCCCACCTTTACCTGTGGCTGCTATGTCACAACCCATATATATGTGTGTGTGTGTGTGTGTGTGTGTGTGTGTGTGTGTGTGTGTGTGTGTGTGTATACACACACACACACACACACACACCGGGAACATTCCTCCATCTTGCTCTCTCTCCCCCTCCTCTCTTTCTGCGCCACTACCCCCTCTCTCCCTCTCAATCTTACACGTGGAACTGTTTGGGCCTAGTGTGGTATGTTCTAACGTGACCCACCGTTCCAACACATCACTGTTCCCCACCCCAAGTTTAAATTTTGGAAGAAGTTTTAAGTTCACATCAAAATTAGGGTGTTACAGAGAGGTCTCATGTATCCTTCCCCCAGCACATGCATGGCCTCCTGTTTTTTAACATCTCCCACCAGGTTGGGGAACATGTTACAAAGAATATCTTTATCAGCAAAGCCCAGGGACCAGGGACCACGTCCTGTGCTGTGCGTTCTGTGGGTCTGGACAGACATATAACCACACCATTCCACCACTGTGCTGCCAAACAAAGTAGTTTTTCTATCTTAAAAATCCTCTCCGCTCAGCCCGCTCACCATTTCCCCCTCGCCACGGCTCCTGGAAACCATTATTCCTTCCACCATCTCAAAGCTTTGATTTTTTTCAGAGACACCCAGAGTTGGAATCACACAGTCTATGCCCCGAGGTTGGCTTCTTTCACTTAGCACCAGGCAGTCAAGCTTCCTTCGCGTCTTTTCATGACCTGATAGCTCACTTCTTTTTAGTGCGGAAATAATAGTCCATTGTCTGCAGGAACTGCAGGCTGTTTACCCATTCATCTACTGAGAGGCAGTTGTGGATAGAGCGGCTGGACACTGGTGTTGCCGTGGGTGTTGATACGGCTGATTACTATCAGCCAGGCTCTTACTGCTTCCCGTCCATTGTCCATTTCTCGTGTTCTGATTTTTATGTCTTTGTGGTTTAAACTAAGCATTTTATTCTATTTTATCTCTTCTCTTTTTGTAGCATGTTGGCTATATGTTTTCATTATGCAACTAGACGCAGTCCATTGTTCTGATTTATGGGTACTGCAGGTGCTTCATAGTAGTAAAATGTCTACAGCTCCCCCCCCCCCATCTTTCTTTCAGTGCCGTCCATTATGGTGTACAGGAGCTGTAATCATTGAATACATTATTGGTATTATTATTTTGAGCAAACACTTATCTGTAATATTAATTAATTTAAAAATGCTCATTTTAACTTTTCCTTACTCCTTTCCTGATATCTTTTGCTGTCTTTACATGGATCTAAGCCTCAGATCAATATAATTTTTCTTCTCACTAAAAAGTGTCTCTCAACACTTCTCATAATGGCAGGTTTTCTAATGACATATTTCCCCAGTTTTTGTTTGCCTGAAAAGGTATTTTATTTATTATTATTATTATTATTATTATTATTATTATTATTGTGTGCGTGTGTGTTTGTCTCTGTGTGTATATATGTCTCTGTGTATGTGTGTGTGTCTGTGTATGTGTCTCTGTGTATAGGTGTGTGTTTGTGTCTCTCTGTGTATATGTGTCTCTGTATGCCTGTGTGTCTGTGTCTCTCTGTGTCTGTGTCTCTGTGTATACACACACACATACATGCCTGTGTGGGTATGCATGTGTGTGTGTGTGTGTGTGTGTGCAAGCATGCTCATATGTGGAAGTCAGAGGACTCCCATCAGAAGTTAGTTCTCCCCAGCAATTTTACCCACTGGGCTATCACCTCCCCAGCCCCACCTGAAAGTCCTATTTGCCCTCCATGTCCACCAGTCAACTATGATGAATACAGAATTTCAGGTTATTCTTTTTCTTTCAACATGTTAAATATTTAACTCCATTTTCTTCTCGCTTGTAAGTTTCTGTGGAGAAGCTTGATGTGACTTTTTTCAGACAGACAGGTCTCTCTCTGTGGCTCAGGCTTGCTCCAAACTCCTGGGTTCAAATGGCTCCTCTGCCTCTGCCTACCAAGTAGCCGGGGCTGGAGGAACTCCACATGCTCAGATGTGATCCAGAGCCAAGTATTTCCAATTTCTAATGTTTCTTTTTGGCTCCTGCTTAGATTCTCTTGGCTTAGGTAACCCATCTGTTTTTGTTTGTCTGCTTTCTTCCGTCAGAGCCCTTAGCATATTAATCATAGTTATTTTAAATCCCTGCTCTCTGATCATCCCGATGGCCTACTACCTCTGAGTCTGCTCTGATATTTTCTCTATTTCCTCACATTTTTGTTGCTGTTCTTAGAGGGGCATATATGTGTGTGTGTGTATCACATATATTAATGTAGTATATATTAGAAATCTAGACATAGGTTTTTGAAATGTCTTAAGAAATCAAGGGCACACTGAAAGGAGATGCTGTAGCAGGCCTTTATCTGTGGTGGTGGGAAGGTCTGGGGCATGGGACGGTGTACTGTGGTCCAGTCTTTCAGCAGACCTGGGATGTGACTCTCACTGTGCCTCTGTTAAATGTGGATGAATTTATTGCAAGCCAATCTCTGTATCTGAGCAATAAAAATTGGACCCAAAGCGGCTCCCACGTACACTCAGCTGTACCTAGCTCAATGGCTTCTGTGTACACTCAGCTGTACCCAGCTCAATGGCTTCCATGTACACTCAGCTGTACCCAGCTCAGTGACTTCCATACACGCTCAGCTGTACCTAGCTCAATGGCTTGGCTTCTGTGTACACTCGGCTGTACCTAGCTCAATGGCTTCCATGTACACTCAGCTGTACCCAGCTCAGTGACTTCCATACACACTCAGCTGTACCCAGCTCAATGGCTTCTGTGTACACTCAGCTGTAACCTAGCTCAATGGCAAACAAGCTGTGACCTAACCAGGAGCAAACTCTGGTAACCCAGCAACCACCTTGGCAAGGAGAGCGGAGCCCCGGGCTGCCCAGTGCTGGGTTGGAGGATCAGGAAAGACAGCCTGTCACTTCCTGTTTTGCTGGCTATTACTAGAGATCCGGCTTTGTAAGGGGGCGGATTACTACAGGTGGGCAAACATTTAAAACAAATTCAGTCAGGAATGCTGCCCAGTTCAACCTGCTTCTTGCTTAAATAAAGTTTATTTAATAAAGTTTATTTATCATCTCAGTCTTTATTTTTTTTCTTCCTAAGCTTTCCAGTATCTCTCTCCCCTCCCTCTTAGGTGGGTCAGGACCGCTAGAGTCTGGAAGCCTCCTTCCCTACCTCAAGCTCTGATAGAACTGTTTCTCCTGAGGGCTCTTTTAGCTAAGGACAAAGGGCTCAGCTGCGCTTGATAATGGCTGCTTTGTCTTGTCCCCCAGCGAGCCTTGGGGTAATTTTCTCTGCTCTCTTTGAGAAGCTAATAGAGTTGAAATCACAAACCCAGGACATCTCTAAGTTGGGCCTACAGAGTGTTTAAGTCTCAGACTTGTCCAGTATGAGTGAGTCGTGTGTGTGTGTGTGTGTGTGTGTGTGTGTGTGTGTGTGTGTGTGTGTGTGTGTGGTGGAGAGCTCTGGGGAGTCGCCAGCCATGGGGGTCTGCTCTCCGGGGCTGTGGTTGCCTGGCCCACCTCTTCCTGTCTCCCACCTTGCCTGGTCCTTACTTCTCTCATGGTGAGTTTGTTCAGTGTTTTTTTCTTGTGCCGGTGGAGAGATGAATTCTAACATTCTTACTGAAAGATAGAGAGGGACTTCATCCACTTACATTTCAAAAATCATGAACATTTTAAGCATGCGTAAGAGCAGAAAGAATCACATAGTGAATTCCCACGCGCAGTCAGCTTCAGCTTCTACAAATGTTCCTCAGCTCCGGTTCCATCCATCCCCTCTCCCATGCCCACTCTTTATTTTTAACCAATGTAGTTTATTCTCCGACCAACAATTTCACTTCTAGGAATTCACCTTAGAGAAACAGACGCATGTGAGCAAAATGACTTATGTCTAAGGTTATTTATTGCAGGACTGTTCGTAGCGAGAAGATATTGGAAACGATATGAATGTCTGCCAGCAGAGGCCTAGCCAAACACACCCAGGCAGTGGATAACTGTCCAGATGTGGGAACGTCTGGGGAGCCATGTTGTGCACAGAAATATGTTATGAGGAAAACAAACAAAGCAAAGCTAGAAGATGCACCAGTGTGCAGCTTTCATGGAAACCAAGGGGAAGAGGGAAGGAAACATGGTTTTTTGTGGTTGCATAAAATGCTTCTGGAGAGATAAACAGGATACAGCAGGGGCCTGCTGCCTGTGCCAGTGCCCCAGGACAGTCTCCAGAAGGAGATCTTTCACCCGTGTCTTTCTTACTGTCAGTATTGTGTGAGCAAAAAGTCTCATTATGTAGCACCCAGGCTGGCCTCCAACTTGCCATTCTCCTGCCTCAGCCTCCCAAGTGCTAAGATTATAGACATGAGCCAACACATCTGGCCCATACCTGCTTTTCCAGCTTTTGATTTTGAGTCGTGGGGCTGCGTGACCTGGTGACTGGACAAGGAAACACCTGGTTAAAGAAAAGCAGACACTCCCTTTCTGGCTGGCACCTGGGCACTGGGATGTGTATCCAGTGTCTGCCCCTGGGCTAACCTCCTTTTCATACTGACAGTCTCCTATGAGGCAGGTGGCCCATCCTTTCATAGACAAAGGCTGGGCTCAGGGGAAAAGGGAGTATCCGTGCAGAGCCTGTGGGAGCTGGGTCTCTCTGGCTGCTGCAGCCCACCGCCTCCTGAGTACACAAGGTCTGAGTCACCTTGTGTCCCAGCCCCAGTGTCCAGCAGACCCAAACTAGAGCATCCCCAGCAAACACGCCAAGTTACCAACGCCAGTTCATCCTCTCCTGAGGCCAGATCCCAGCTCCCCCTCCAGGGACGAACCCAACACCTCTCTGCCCTCTCTTCACCATCCAGTCAAGTTTAGGTAGAAAAACCCGCGGAGAAGCCGTAACACCCCGTTTATCCCTTGAAATGCAATCAAGCTGAAGGAAAGAATTAATTTTTAATTCCATCTTAATTACTCAGAGAAATAATCTATTGGCAGAGCCTGGCCCCGGGATGCCCAGCCTGATCCCTGCCTGCTGCCGCCAGCACCTGAGGCACACTCCAGCCTCTGCGAGCCGAGATGGGGTGGGCGGGGCTGGTCGCGGGCGCTCAGGCACTAGAGTCCTTTGCAGAAAAGAACCTGGAGCTGAAGAAATTAACGCACTGTCTCACGTGGCCTTCCTCCAGCGATCTCAGACTTTCTTGAGAAAAGCCACCGGCAGTATTACTTGGAGATTTAGCGCGACGGAGATATACCAGGCCATTTGTCACCCTGGGCTGAGAATATGGGGCTTTCTTATCACTTCGCATTGAGCAAACAGTCATGTGCCTTATGCCCAGGACTCTTACTGGAGCCGAGGAACTGGGGACCCAATAGACCGGGCTTCTGACCTCAGGAAGCTGTCGCTATGGTTGGGGAGAAACAGGGAAACAACAAGCAAAGATGGGGCGACCCGTAGAGACCTACCTCACTCCATGTACTGTGGAGGAGCAAGGGCTTGGCAGAAGCAGACAGGGAGCCAGAGTGAGATGCCCAGAAAGAGCATTTTAGGGACCGAGATCTGGCAAGAGCATCCCAACTCAGCAAGTGCAAAGGTCCTGAGGCAGGGCCCAGATATCGTTTCTCAGGTGCAGGAAGAGCAGCGTGACTGTGGCTGTGCCAGAGAGACTTGATACTCTACCCTTGCACCAGAGGAAGACACTGAATGCCCACACAGACACCCACAGGTGCTCAGGAAGCACAGGCATAAGAAGCAGTGCCCTCTGAACCCATAGCATTTAGGAATCTGCTTGCTGCCATTCTGTCCCTTCCCTGCTGCCATTCTGTTCCTTCCCTGCTGCCCAGGAAATTCAGACAATTGTTAGTGTCCAGGAAGCCGCCCTCCAGCCAGCCCTCACCAACACTGTTTTGATGTGCTAACAACTCTTAATGAATATCCTAATGAGTCACTAAAAATGGCATCATTAGTTTGAGAACAGAACAGTCTGCAGACGTGAGTGTCCAAAACAACCAGGCACTTAGCCAGGAACCAGCCACTGCCCACTCCTAGCCCTGCTGGACAGGCCTGCCCTCCCCCACACGAGCAAGGGGGGGTGGGGTGGGAGCGGTTTTAGCCTCTGCCTCCTCGGGTTCTGGGTTGCCTTTTTAGTTGCTTCCTTACTACACCAGGAGGCTGGAGCTCAAGAATGAAGAAAAATGACAAACAGAATAGAAAGGTAGGGGCGAGGCTGGGACAGGAGGGAAAGGGAGGAGAGAGGAGAGGAGGGGAGGGGAGGGGAGGAAAGAG
>NW_022196913.1:59474637-59493719 GCF_008632895.1 Mastomys coucha
GGGCAGGAGAGGGGAGAGAGGAGAGGGCTGCTTGGCCACAGGAGAGGAGGGGAGCCCATAGTCGGATGCTGGCCAGAAACTTGAAATGCTAACACGTTGGACGAAGGTTCTATAAAGCAGGCCAGAGGCTAAATCTGACTTGAGTATATTTTATTTGCCCTACACAGCAGTTAAAAAAATTTTAATCAGCTTCCTACATTAAATTGTTCATGTAAAATTGTGCTTGATCAGCTTCTCCCGAGAAGCCAGAAGCTCTGGCTTCCTGGGCCCACATTCTATGGTGTCCGAGTGGTTTGAGGTCTAGGTAATGGAAGAACCTTCCCAGTCATCCCCACCCCCACCCCATGTTCTCCAGATCTGCAGGCCAAGAATTCACTGCTAATATCTATTACCAATTTGATTTGGTTTAGAATCACCATGGAAACACAGCTCTGGGTGTGTCTCTATGAGAGTATTTCCAGAAAGGTTTAACTGGAAGAGAGAAGACCCGGGCCCTGAATGGGGAGGGGCACCACTGGGTGGGGGGGTGTCCTAGGTTGAGTAAGAAGGAGAAGGGAGCTAAGCACCAGAATTCATCTCTCTCTGCCACCTGACTGTGGTCACAATGTAACCATCTGCCTCACACCTCATAAGTTCTCTGCCACTGTGAACTCAAAACAGTGAGCCAAAACAAAGGCCAGCTCTCTTACCTATGTCTCATTGGGTTTGCTTTTGTTATAGCAAGGTGAAAACTAATTCAGAGAGAGGTCTGGGGAGATCATGGCACAGGCATCAGGACCTGAGTTTGGATCCCCAGCATCTGTGTAATAGCTGGGCTCCTGTCTCCATACTCCCCAAGGTAGGGAGGAAGAGACGAGAATTTCTGGAACCCATTAGCTGTCAGCTCAGCCAAATCAGTGAGCTCCAGGTTCACCTAGAGACTGTGTCCCTGTCTTAAAAAAAAGAAAAGAAAAGAAAGGAAAGGAAAAGAAAAGAAAAGAAAAAAGTGTGGAGAGCAATTGAGAAGACATCTGTGTTGACCTCTGACCTGCATGCACACGTGTGCCTATCTACACAAAGAGAGAGAGGGAGGGAGGGGGAGAGAGAGAGAGAGAGAGAGAGAGAGAGAAGGGAGGAGGGAGGGAGAGGGAGGGAGGGAGAGGGAGAGAGAGAGAAAGAGAGAGAGAGAGAGAGAGAGAGAGAGAGAGAGAGAGAGAGAGAGAGAGAGAGAGAGAGAGAGGAAAAGTAATGAATCCAGCAGACAGAATGACCTTGAACTTCTGGGTTTCCTGCTTCCACCTCCTAAAGGCAGGTTTTACAGGGGTGTGTCACCATGCCTGGCTGGGCAGTTGATATTTTTTTTTAATGGAGACTTAAAAAGCAGTGAATTATATGTCTCTAAGTCCCTCTTTCTCAAAAATAAATAACAAAGTATCAAGAATGAAATTATGGGTGAGAGTCAATTTAAGAAAGTAGAGACACACTCCAGGGTGTTTCATATGCAAGCAAGGATGCCTGCCTTTGAAGACCCCAGTCAAGGGATCTCTCTCCCGGCCTCTCTCTTTGTCTGAGTGTTTGTGTGTGTACAGACACTCCACTCCGGATGAGTCCTTGCTGAAGAACAATAGGTAGAAGCCAGAGAGGTGATTGACATATGCAAAAAACATTACATGGCTATTGTGTGAAGTTTGAGAAAGCAGTTAATACACATCCAGGGGAGAGAATCCAAACATTAAAAGAAAGGGTTGTCACAAAAACCAAGACCTTGCTCACCTAGACCCCCGGGGCTCTTGACTTCTTTTCCCAGTAGCCTTCACTGTGGTGGGAAGCTGAAATCTGAGGTTTGGGGGTGTGGTTGATCTCCTTAGACAGAGCGGAGCGCTGCGTCCTTCGCCTGGGAACCTGCGAATGTGACTTGCTTAGGAAAGCTTTGGAGGGTGTAACAGAGAGGTTTGGGTTGAGGAGATTATCATGGATCCAGCGACAGTGGACAGTGTCGGTGTTAAGCCAGTTTGTCTTGTGGTGACAAAGTGACTAAAGACCTCCCGGGAGGAAAGGCTTCCTCAGGGTTACAGACCCTGGCTGAAGCCATTGCTATTCCGGATGGTGAGGCAGGACTAGTGGAAGCTCACAGCCTTGGAGACTGCTCACCTCTGGGCAGCCAGTAAGCAGGGAGGGAGTGTGGATGGAAAGGCCAGATGCCAACTGGAGTTGTTCTTTGGCTATTTTGTGGGTTCTCACCCTTCCCCACCTTTTCAAACCACTAACCCTAGATAGGAGAGAAAAGAGGATAGACGGGGATCGGGGGCGTTGTTATCATTAGACCACTTCCTGCTGATTAGAGTTCCTTGGGGCAAGTTTGATCTTCACCTTCAGCATTTCTTCTGCTCCTTTGCACACGACTACTTGACAAACCATGGCCAAAAGCAACTAACTACAACCTCCAACCAAGAAGCAACAACCCACCCCACCTCTCAGGGCCTGTCATTTATATGCCCTCTCAAAAGTCCCCAGACTTCCAAATGTCACACAATCACAGAAATTATCTGCAGCTGGCAAAATCATGTCCCTACTAGAGCACGAGACAAATCATAGTCAGGTGCCGTGGACACTCTGAAAGAGCCCCATATCCCACACAGGGGGTTAAAACAAATACACATTCCTACAATATTTCTGTGTTTTTTAAAAGAAACCCAAACCCCCAAATTGTCACCACAGCCACTAGACCAAGGTTATGCCTGACGTGACTTCCCCTTCTAAGCCTGGATCCCTGAACGTTGCCCTCCTTCTGATGGTATTCCAAGCTTCTAGCCAAGGCTTCAGCACATGACCTTTAGGAGCATTCCTTTCTGATCCACGGCCACACAGTTATAAAATGCCATGGAGAGAGGGCGGTGCTCCAAAGCTGTCCCCGTGGTCCCCAGGGCAGTTCCATCTGAAGGAGGTGGAACCTCTAATAGATGGGGGTTAGGAAGCAGGGTCTTTAGGTTGCCAGGGATGTATATTTGAAGGACTCTGACCTCTTCACCTGGTTCTCTCTTGCTTCCAGGCCATGACGAGCATGTGACTGCAACATGTTCTTGTCATGGTGACCCATCTCACCACAAGCTCCTGACAGGATCAGTCGATCCTGGACTGTAAGGCAAAACATAAACCTTTCTTAATAAGTTGATTCCCTCAGATTCCCATCACTGTCAGGGAAGCAGACTGACACTCTCAGGGATCGGAGAGGTGTGGCCTCAAGTCTAGGAAGGCTGGCAGGCAGGAGAAGCTGGGAGAGTCACCTTTAGCCACCGTCCCAGCATGAAGCATCAGGCAGGAGAGACCCTGCCTCTTTGCTGGGGCTTTTCTGTTCCTTTAAGGCTCTCACTCAGGAAGCACTGGCTCCTTGACTCAGCATCTTCTAACCTCCTCCCCAAACACACGCACAGAAAAACCCAAGCACCATGTGACCCAGTATCCCGGGACCCTGTGGCCCAATCACGTTGAGCCCTAAAATTAACCATCATCTTGATTCTGAGGTTTGGGAAGGCGTGTGGCTCCCTCTGATAGTGTTTCAGACTTCTGGCTCCCAGGACTGAGAGAGAGTAGACGTCTGGTGTTCTGAGGCTCAAAGGATGAGAGGATTTACTGTGGCGGTAAGGGAGAAGTCAGGCGCCTTCCTGCCTACCACTCACCATCCTCCTGAGGCATCTATGAGCACTGTGTGTGCTGCGCTCTGAACCGGTGCTACGGATCTTCTCATTTACTGTTTCTTGAAAGTCTTCTCCATAGACATCTGCCCCATGTGTAACCCTCCTGGGTTGAGACCTGCCTCTGATAGCCACACCCCTCGGCCCATCTCCTGCTATTCGCCACGCCTCCAACCGGGTTCCCATTACATTCGGAAGCTCCACCCCCACAGAGTAACAAGGAAGTCGCTGATTGGACGTACCTTGGGGGGGGAGTGGTTTATGCCCCAGGTATTTTACCTGTTGAGAGAACAAAGGGGATTCATTAAATTCAAGATGGCTGAATAGTAAATTCTGCTGTGTAATTTTTTACCCTTCCACGTGGGTAGGTATTTCTGTGGCCACTCTCTCCTATCTCTTTCTATCTACTTCTAACTCCTATTACCAGAAGAACCCTTTCTTTAATTAACGTTGGCACAGGCGGCCAACACCCATGGTCTTTTTTATGCCTGTGTCGTATTTCACCTTGTGTATGTCCCATTAGTATGTATCTTTTATCCAGGCTTGATGATCCTGGGGTGGTCCCAAGCAAGGCTGAAGAGGGCGTCTTCTCCCACACACCTGTGACGCAGACCCCACCCCCACCCCCACCCCCAATGAAGCTACCACCTCAGAGAGGATGTGCCTAGCGCGCTGCCAACAGCATTGCCAAGTTGGCCTCTGAGTTTATATACTGCAGGTTCCTTTTAGAAAGTACATTTTTTTTTCTCATTATAAAAGTAATCTTTTAGTGGAATTCTTAAGTGTGATTTGATTACACCTTGTAACCAAAATCTTTTCTAGCAGAACATAGTCAATGGGAAAATAGCATCAATTACCTGAAATTTTCTTGCCAGCCTGTCCTGATTGCCCTTCTCCTGCTAAATGGGGGGTTCTTGTACTCCGTGTCTGCTTTTGCTCCAGGTGGCCACTGTCAGGGACTGAGAGGCAGGGCTTGGGGACAGGGTTATTTTAGCTAGGGTGGCAGCCCTATGAAAGGAAAGGTCCCGCCTCTGCTGCAGGTCAGTGACTAATCCCCAACGCCCACCTCTCTCAGGCCCAGTCTCTCTGTGTGAGGAGGAAGGGAATCGAGACAGTCAGATAATTAATATCAGGCACTCGGTGTGTCCTTTGGGTTCCTAGCTAGGGCAAGGCCCTGGCTTTTTAGGCTGCCACCACCTCCTATCCTGTGGCTAAGGTCTCCCTTTCCCTGGCTCCTGATCTGGCTGCCACCACCTCCTATCCTGTGGCTAAGGTCTCCCTTTCCCTGGCTCCTGATCTGGCTGCCACCAACTCCTATCCCGTGGCTAAGGTCTCCCTTTCCCTGGCTCCTGAACTGGCTGCCGGACTGCCTGGCCATGGCTTCCTGTTTGCTGTGCTCGCCTCTTATTGCGCCCTGGCACCCCGCCACCCCACATGACAGTTGTTAGAGGCTAGAAAGGTCCCTAGGGGTCAATTTTTCCAGACCCTTTAAAGATAAACAAATTAGGGGGCTGGGTGTGGTCTAATGGCACACAAGGCTGATTCATCCCTACCTCCAGAAAATAACGAGAAAACAGAGACACACACACACACACACACACAAAGCCCCAGAGAAGAGGCTGACTTCTTAAGACTGTCCCATAGTCTCCCAGCAGGCTTTGGCCGGGATGTGAGCATCTCATCTCCTGCTCACGTCTCACCCTAAGGACTTGAAGGGCTCATGGGACTTTGAGGGTCCCATGTGGCTGCTCCCCTCTTCCCTCTGTGGAGCTTCACCTCCAACCCATGGTCATACCAACCTCTCCTCTCCTCAGCTTCTTCTGGCTAATTTCTTATCATTTTGTTTTATTTTGTTTTGTTTTGTGTTTCGAGACAGGGTTTCTCTGTGTAGCCCTGGCTGTCCTGGAACTCACTCTGTAGACCAGGCTGGCCTCGAACTCAGAAATCTGCCTGCCTCTGCCTCCCAGGTGCTCGGATTAAAGGTGTGCGCCACCACTGCCTGGCCCTCTTATCATTTTTTTTAATGACTTAGTACAAATATCAACCCCCTTCCAGGAAGCTGGCCTTAGCTTTATGTAGCTGGACTAGGTAGGTCTTGGTGCTAGAGTTCAACTCTCTTGGTTCACTTACCACATGTATCCTGACTTGTTCAAGGAATCCCACCACTGCCACCCCAGGGTGCTGTGTGAGGACTGAATAAACCAGAGGTGACAGTGCTGTCCTAAACAGAACAGAATGTCTATGTTTGCATGTATGTGCACGGCAAGCCTCTTACTGTGTGTGCAAGTGAGTGCTAACGCACTGGTTCCCAATCACCTGACCTGACTACAGATTGCTGGGGCTATGGCAGGGTCAGCGTAGGCTCCCGTGAGCAGCTGTCTGGCTGTCCGATCAGCCTGGGTCTACGGGGAGGTTGGCCAGCTTGGCTCTGTTCCACATGTTTCTTAGTTCCTTAGAGCAGGATGCCAGGTCAGGTCTTGTGACTGAATTCATCGTTAATGCCAGGAGGAACCTTTACCTTCTGCAGGCAGAAGTCACAAAGGCTGTGGCTACTGAGAAGGGTAAAACCCACCCAGACCCCAGGGCTCGGAGACCATCAGCTGGTTCGTCTTCTCGGCTATAGCTTCCCAGAGTCCCTCGCTCATGCCTCCTTCCTCTTTCTTGCCAACCAAGAGGAGGGCTAAAGTCTCTTTCTGGTTATACCAAGCTGTGTGCACAGTTTCATCTCTTCGCCCATCTTTGTGTGCACTTCACCCCAATTAAAAATCTGCCCAGCATTGTGCTGGCTCCTGAGCGGTGCTCACACTGGGGGCTCCTTCCTCTGAGACAAGGTGCTCACACTGGGGGCTCCTCCCTCTGGGTCTCAGTTAAGCCCTGAGGTCCTATTCCACTCCTGCTGGAGTCTGCAGTCCCTTTCCAGTCTCACTACCTCTGTCCCCACCATGGCTTCCTCACCTCCCTGACCCTTTGAGTGGCAGCCCCTGCCACCCCTGCAAGGCACTGTCACGGGGAGATCTAATTGTGCCAAGAATTCTGTGCTGTCTTCTCACAGTCAAGACAGAGAAGAAAGGCACTTTAGAAGGCTGTGGAAAGCCTGGGTATTATGAGTTACATCTCCCAAAAGACATACTGGAGTGCTAGCCCCCGGGGCCTCAGGGTGTGACCCTATTTGGAGACAAAGTCTTTTTATAGAGGCAATCAGTTTGAAATGAAGTCATTAAACCAGGCTCTGGTCTGGTAGGATTGATGTCCATATATACAAAGGTGGCAGGGTTGACATGAGAACACAGGTACATGGTAAGTAATATAAGACACAAGGCCAGGACCTTCCACAAGGCCTAGAACTTCTGCTCCCTCCAGGCCTCAGAGGGAGCAGCCCTGCTGACCTCTGAGCTTGGCTTTGTAACCTTCACACCGGCCTAGTGCTGAAGAAATCCAGCTTGCCTTACTGTGTTCCCAGGCATCCTTGGCACAATACTAAAACTAGGAAAGAAATAATACCAGCACCATATGAAGAAATGGCAACTAAGAGGCCCTTAGCCCACGACTGGGGCCAGGGACCCGCTGGCTGTCCCCTGTCCCCGGAGGGTTATGGCCTTCTGACCCTTCGAGGAACCTCATCTTTTAAACATAAACACACATAGGACAACAGTTGGAGGGACAGAGTTAGCCTGCAGGCTGTTAGCTTGATCCCTTTAGGGCATCAATAAAGTTTTATTAGGGCACAGTTATGCTCACTTACTGACAGGAGGGTGTTCACCCATCAGGCCAGCGCTAGGAAGATGCTATATGCAAAACCTGAAATGGACATTTCACTGCCATATCTATTGTGGAAAAAAAATTTACTAATCCCTGTTAGGCAGGAGGAGACCTTGGTCCCAGGCTCTTCCCCATCTGTGCCCCTCCCCACCCACTGCTCTGTCTGGCTACCTGCTGTGTCCTGTCCCAGTGCTTACAAATGCTCTTCTCCCGCAGACTGAACCACTTCCGTTTCAGGTTGGTCCATGTGCGCAGGGACATGGGTGCTCTACAACACCATCTGGGCTGATTCCTGGAAGCCACCTCCATCTTGGTCACCAGGCCCCAGCTCCCCTGCTGTCTTCTCGTTGGTGTAGCATCCACCATAGGCCCTATGAAGTCCTCATCTCCACCTCGCCGCTAGACTCTGCATCCCCGGGAGACCACAAGCTTGAAGATAGCGGGCTAATTTCAACTCAGCCTGAGCCTTGCCATAGCCGCCTCATGGGCGGATGCTCAACAGGAAACTCGGTTGGGAGACCCTGCCGCTAAAGTCAAAGTCTGACTTTACCAGAAAGCCCGGAGCTTGGTGCCAAATGGTGGACCCCCTTTGTCAGCAGGGCTTCCCCTTCTCTGACTTCGTTTGGGGGGGCTCGAGACCCCCCCACACCTCTCTACCCGTGGAATGTCACGTAGCTTTGCTGAGGTCACAGGTTCAGCTTCCCTTTCTTCAGCAAGTTCCTGAGAGTCCTGGAGTTCGTCCCATGCTAATGAGGCAGCGCTAAACCTTCAGCCAAGGACCCTCGCCCATCTGGGATATTCCTACCCCCATCTCCAAAACTACGTAACCCTTGATTCACCCCAAGTAAGGTTGGTCTGTCTCCCCGAAGCTGACCCTGAAATGTCTTCACTTCTGTTCTTACTCATGGCCTCCGAAACCCCTTCGTCAGCTTGTCTCTCTTTGTCCTCGTGGTCTGCTGGCCAGTGACGCTGGGGAGAAAGGAGACTCACGGCTGGTGCCTGAACAGGGTTTTGTGAGTCCTTCCCCTCCCCCAAACAAAAGCGGGTAGCGGGCATCTTGCCTGCCATCCTGACCCGATGACCAGCCGCCCGCTTCCCTTTCTCTGCTTCCCTGTTGGTTTGCGCCTATCCAGTTTAGCCCAGATATGGCTTGCAGAACAACTGAAGCCTTTCCATCAGGCTGGCTTCCTGAGGTTGGCCTAAGGTTCCCCTACCCTCCTGGACTCTGCCAGCCCACCTGGATGTAGGCAATAACCTCTTAGCCTCTCACAAACAGCCGGTGGTGCAGCAGCCATTTAAGAAGTCACTAGGACGGCTGCCAGGTCCTTAATCTGTGGGAAGGCTTAATGTTTTGGACCTCTGTGGAATCCCCTGAAGCCGAAGGTGACAGGAACGTTCCCCCTGGGGAAGGCTCTTCTTTTCTAAGCATGGGAAACACCTCATCGCATAGGAAAAAAAAATGCTCCCTCAGATTAGAAAAATGGGGGCCCCTATCAAATGGAACTCGGCAAAAAGTCCCATGGGCTCTCAGTCCCATGGGCTCTCCCTTCCCCCGCTCCTTTGTCCCTCGGCTAGCAAAGCTTCACTCTGGAGGACCTTGCAAGAGAAAGGTGGAGGAAAAGCCACAGCCAGGTGCAGAGGGGGTGCCTGTGAATCCCTTGGCTGGCCCCACTTCCCCTTCTGGTTGTGGCTATGGAGCCCCAGACGTTCTCAGTGGATCACCACCCCACCGGGGCTAGGTTCCCACGAAGGCAGATCACACCGTTTTAAACAGTCAGTTTTTCCAAAGCTCAGACAACAAGAGGCTACCATACCCTGGCCAGCTTCCGGCTTGAGACAAATGCCTTGCCCTCTGGCTCTTGGTACTCTGTCTCTGGCTGCCTGCACACTGAGCCTGTCTTCCCAGCTTTCATGGTGAGGGGGAGGTTAGGTGGATGGGGAGATGCACCTCTCCTTCAGGGCCAACCGCCACCTGCCCAGCTCAGAGGGCTGTGGTCAGAGGGCTGTGGTTGGTACCTAGCTATGTGAGGGGGCCTGCAGGCTCATGTCCCTGGGCGGCCAGGAGCACTCACTCCATCCCTTAGGGGTAAGACCTGGCCTATGTCAGGGGTGACTTGACTCACAGCTCCTATGAGTAAGGTCCTATGTGACCAGGGCTAAGTAGAGAGCACTACTTTAAGTGGATGTTGTTGTAAGCCTCAAGCTACAGCAGTGGCCAGAAGTGAACACTGCATCATTGCTTGCTGCCCTGCCTCTTGGGCTCTTTTCTTTCTTACTCTGAGTCTCAGGTAAGGAGCTCCACTCTGAACACCCAGGTTCTCTGGCCCTCTGGCTTGCATTTAAAATGAGCCTGGGGCCAGCATCCCTGGGAAAGAAAGAGAGGCCAGGTGAGATCTCCTCCCTGGCTCTCCTTGCCTGGGCAGTGGTTCTCTCTAAAGTACTCGCCAAGGGACTGTCATGACTATTTTTCCTGCTCTGTCACATTGCTCTTTCTCCTTCCAAACAAGATGGCAGTAGTATCCTGAGTTCACAGTGTTCCCACATGCCTGTGGCATCCCTTATGATCTAGCCTACATCTTTGTGAAAGGGCCCTTCATTAGCCTTCCTCAGAATCTCAGCTCAGTGGCTTCTGTCTTCCTTAGGAAATCTGTCTGTCACAGGGTGAGATCTTTTTAAAAAAATTGCAAAGATGCCATCTGACTATAAGATGCAGGGACATTGCCACTCAGTAATGGCCTTGAGTGAGGTCCCTAGCCCTCTGGACAACTTGTTTGCCTGTCTCTAGAAGAGGTAGCTTCCAAGTAGATTTGGGGAGAGAAGGGGCCACTTCGAGTTACAGGTACGAACATGACTTCCCTCGCATTGCCCCAGGGTTTTACAAGGGACGGTGGTATAGCATGAGAACAGGCAGATTTCAGATGACCCCAGGGAGCGTTAGACAGCAAGAGTGCTTGGAACTGGAGAAAGGTACAGGCAGCAGAGAGCCCCCAAGATGTTTGGATGGTGGGTTCAGTACTTTTGGAAATCATTTGCTGCTCTGATTAGCTTCTGTAGACAACTAGACACAGCCGAAAGCCCCCTGGAAAGAGGGAATCTCTGTTGAAGAATTGCTTCAACCAGGCTTGGGGGAGGGGGGGAGCATTTCCTTTTTTGTTTGTTTGTTTGTTTGGGTTTGGTTTTTGTTTTTTGTTTTTGTTTTTTTGTTTTTTTCGAGACAGGGTTTCTCTGTGTAGCCCTGGCTGTCCTGGAACTCACTCTGTAGACCAGGCTGGCCTCGAACTCAGAAATCCACTTGCCTCTGCCTCCCAAGTACTCGGATTAAAGGAGTGCACCACCGACGCCCGGCCAAGGCCAAGGGGACATTTCCTTAATGCAGAAGGAACCAGGCTACAGTGGGCAGCACCATCCCTAGGCACGTGGCTCTTGGCCGGATAGGAAAACTAGCTGAGCACAAGCCAGTGCAAGCATCAAAAAGCAGCATTCCTCCATGGATCCTCCCTCCAGATTCTTCTCTTGAGTCCCTGCCCTGACTTCCCTCAGAGATGGACTGTGACCTGGAAGTGTGAGCCAAATAAATCCTTTCCTCCCCATGTTGCTTTGGTCAGATGTTTTTATCATAGCAACAGAGATCAATCTAAAACCGTAACCGTCGAGGGCTGAGAACTAGCCTGGGCAACTGATAACGGAGAGGCAGGTTCACAGACAGACTGCAGCAATCTCCTTTGGAGACGTTTCAAAGCTATGTCTTGTTTCCCCTCTGCAGCAGGGGGACCTGGAGGCAAACAGAACTCTACAGTCCGGGTGTTGACTTTGGTCCTGGTTCTTCCTCTGAGGAACACGCCTCCAGCTGGATGTCAGCCATGCTCAGGAGGAGCTCAGAGCCAGCACGCTACCATGCTGGATGCTTGGATGAGGGCACCATACTGTGGAATACGGGATGGTACCTGGAGCTGCATGGGACTCAGGGAGAGGCACTGGGAATGGGACAGGTAGATGTGAGGCCCTTCAGTCTCAGCCCCTGCTCTGGGGTAGGTGTCTCACTCGCTGTGGTCCCTGGCATGGAGGTGGACTGGCCATCGATGCGCTCGTGCCTTCTGGGTTTTGTTTGTTTGTTTTGGGTTTGTTTTTGCGTGCAAGGGAGGGAAAAAAAACCCAGTCATTTCCATCAAACCGAGCAGAGTTTAACATGGCAGCTTAGAGTTCCGGAGTATACCAGAGGAGCCAAATAAAAGCTCCATCCTGTTTATACCAGATGCACAGTCTCCTCACACAAGGAAGCTACTCTCTCTTAGTGGTGCTTCTGTTTGTCATGTTGTTTACAGGAACATTCATTTATGACACTGGCATATTTTTAAATAGAATTGGTTTGTTTTTTTTAATTCTTATTTTTTGAAACAAGTTCTTTTTTGTGTAGCACAGGCTCAATTCTTGATCCTACTGTTTCTGCCTCCCAGTGCTAGGTGTGTCACACCTGTTATTCTCTCTGTGTCTCTCTGTGTCTCTCTGTCTGTCTCTTTCTCTGTCTCTGTCTGTCTCTGTCTCTCTCTGTCCCTCTCCCCCAACCCCTCAATAAATGCCTTACTGCATATTCCTGGCTGTCCTGGAAATTGTTATGTAGATCAGGCTGGTCTCAAACTCAGAGCTTTGCCCTTCTCTGCTGTCCTGAGTGCTGAGACTGAAGGCATGTACCACCAGATCCAGTGCATTATCATTATTTTCCTAAAACTATTCCCACATTAGTACTTCATGGCTTACAAGAATCAGAAACCCAGTTTAGGGCCAGGAGGTAACACAGTCGGTACAGTGCTTGCCATTTGAGAATCAGGCAGAGTTTGCTCCCTAGAATTCATGTGAAAGAAGCCAGGCCCAGTGGGTCATGCTTGTAATCCAGCTGCCGCAGAGGCAGAAACAGCAGAGCCCTGGTGTTCAGTGACCAGCCAGAGCCTTGTCGCCAAGCCTAGGCCAGTGAGAGACCCTGTCTCAAATAATAAGTGACGGTTCCTGTGACGCCTCCTCTTGCCTGTCACCTCAACGAGCTATTATCAACTTGAATTCCAGCTGCTGTGCAGTCCTGAGAGGGACTTTCTTGATCAGATTCTCTGAAGCAGGAAAGCCTGTCCTCATGTGGTGGTGGGTGTCACCTTCTGTGACAGCTCTGTTTTGTTGGCTTGCCCTTGATCGGATGACAAGTCCTCTACACTGCCACTGCTACATCAGTTTGCTGAAATTAGAACTGTTTCTTTTGTGAGTCCAAAAGATTGAAGAGCCACAGGTGCCCTGGGGTCTCCCAGGCCTTCAGAGTGGGATGGGACTGCCGGGACATCCTGCCCTGTGCACTGAGAAGCTACCAGATTCTCAGCCTCTTCACTGGGAGCCAGCTACTGTTGGATTTCCTGGACCATGTCCTGTAAGCCAGTGTAATAAATCCCTTTTTTATTTAATATATTGCATATATACCTATGCATATCTATGGATAAGCATGTGCAAATATATATAATCATGTATATGCATATAAGCATGTATATGTATAGATATTTATGTGTGCACATATGCATATATGTATATATTTTATATGTGTGTATTCATATACATATATGTAAATGTATATGGATGTGTATTCATATGTATATAAATAAATGTGTATAGGTATATATTCATATATGTACATATGTAAATTGTATGGATGTATATCCATATGTATATATATGCAAATATATATAGATGTGTATTCATATATATATAGGTAAATGTATATGGATAAATATTTGTGTGTATGTATATATGCAAGTGTGTAAAGACATGTATTCATATATATGTGTACATATAAATGTGTATAGATGTATATTTATATGTACATATATATGTAAGTGTGTATGTATGTATATTTGTATGTATGTATATATGTGTGTGTGTATGGATGTATATTCATATGTGTGTATATCTTCTATCAGTTCTATTCCTCTAGAGATCCCAGATTAATACACCTCCTGAGGACTGACAGTCAATGTGTATGTCTGGCTTCCATGTGCACACTTATTACCCTAACACACATATGGATCCACAACATATACATACATACACATGTACACAATAAATGAGTAAATAAATAAATATAAAAGAAAGAAAGGAAGAGAGAAAGAAAGAAAGGAGGAAAGAAAGAAAGAAAGAGAGAAAGCAAGAAAGAAACTCACCTTAGACTGACTCAAGAGAAACAAGGAACTGGAAATAGAGAGATGATGCAGAGGGCTGGAGTTTAGCTCCCAGCATTCGTACTTGGCCGCACACACCCACCTGTAACTCCAGCTTCCAGGGATACAATACCCGCTCTGGCCTCCTAGAACACCCGCACACATGTCGTGCACATACAGACAAGGAGATGCACATAGAGACACATAAATAAAAGTATTTTGTCTAAAGAATAAGTAAGAAAACTTTGGCAGTAACTTCGACAGCCATCCCTCCACAGTGGTGGTCCCTGGCAATTCCAGACTTACATCCCACAAGCCCAACAACCCCAGATGAAATGAGGGACTCAGTTTTCAGGATCACAGGCTCATAATGTCAAGAGATGGCATGCTGTGGGTGACCAAGCCTCAGCTAGCTGACCATGTCCCCCCAGGGAGATCCAGCAGGGAGAGCAGAAGCCAATGTACACATTGTCCATGATTGTTTATTCCAGCAATCCCGGGGCCTTCTACTACAAGAATGTACATGCAAATGACAGTCACCACTGTGGACATAAAACCGGGGCCTGGTGGAGCAGGGAGTCATGATATGGACCTTCAGAGGTCTGCTTAATGTAACTGTCACCAGAGTGACAGACAACAGAGTCTTCAAACTCAGCAAAATGACCCAGCTCTTTGCTTTGTAACAGGACTAAAACACAGACTCCAGAAACTCAGGCCCAGGCAGGCTTGAGAGGTCCTCGTGAGGAAGACCTGGAGAGAGGCGGGAACTGCTGGCTTGGTCCCTAACAGGAGGCTTTGCCGTGTCAGTTACAAGTGACAGAAACTATGGAGTGGGGTAAAGTCATAGAGCAACTGAAATGGTGATCATGGTTTCCTGACTTCAGGTTTGGCTAATCCAGGTGCTCATCAGTCATCAGGAAGCTGTATGCACCCACCACAGGCCTGCGTTCCTCTGCCTTGCCAGCATTCTCACACAATGAGCATCACAGGCCTTGCACCTCTGGCCAGCAATTCCTGTGGGAAGAACACACCCTCTTCCTGGGATCCTAGCATCCACTTTGACTGTTGAGTTCCCTATACACTCTGGTAACCAGGGTGATGAGAGCAACATTAGCCAAGCCTGAAGTGTGCCCCTCCCCCGGGGACCAGTGTCTTCCGAAGCTCAAGGACTAGCAAGGGAAACGGGTGATCCACAGAGAGGGACACGCTTGCAGGAAAAAACAACAGATGTCCCCACTGGAGATGCATGGGAGGTGGGGGTGTGCAGCCCCAAGCTGGGCAGGGACAAAGGCTGGTTAGGGGAATGGGATGGAGGGAGGGCTTGCCTTGGACCAGCTGAAGTCTGGCATCAGGGATAAGGTGGCAGAGACCCTCTGCAGAAGGGGTGCCTCCCCCTGCCAGGTGTCAGGAGGTCATTCTCCTTCTCTAGGGGCTTCGGGTCATCCCCAAAACTGGTTCCCTAGGAGTGGCTGTTACCAGAGAGCCTGCACCGGATCCAGCTTTGCTGGGGGAGCAGTGCCAGCAGGTAAAGGGAACAGAGCCAGTGGTGGCATGGACTACAAGTTTTAACTGAGGCCAGCACCCCCTGCCTTTGTGTTTTCACTGGGCCTAACTTGGACCCAGTCTGAGAGAAATATGCATATCAGGGCCAGGATGTGACAGAAATGTCTCTGGCCTACAAGGAGGGGAGGAACTTTCACTCTGGTCTGGCCTTTGGCTGGGCGACCTTCATTTACTCAGTTACCCTTTCTGGGCCTCCAGATTCCTCATCTGTCAAGTAAGGAGGTTGGAATGTTGTTCCTAAGTCCCCACTGGGCTCTAATATTCATTGGATAGTCAGCTCTGTGAAGGGGACCCTGGCCATGGCACCAAACCTCCCTCCCATTCCTTGTTCCCGGAAGACTCCAGCTCTAGGCTGTGGGTCTCTCTCAGTGTCCTGGGAGGGCTAGGCCAAGGGCAGAGGTGTCTAAGGCATGGTAATTACTGTAAGAGTGGAGTTTAAGCTCTTAGCTTTATAGGGTAGAGGCCTCTGTCAGCAGAAAGCCAAGATCTCCCCGGGTGAGAGTTAATTTCCTCCGTGGCTCGTTTTCCTTCCTCGCCATCATTTTTCCTCAGCTGCTTTATGGCCTCTCAGCCATTTGGAGCAGCAGGCAATGGCAGCAGCTTCATGCACAGCAGTGGGAAGCCCTCGAGTCCCCCATGTTGGGACCCAAGGTGGGGCAGTGTTCTCCCATGGGCAGTGATCCTGTGAACTCCGCCAGGTCCAGCCAGGCCTTCCCCTGGCACCTCCTGAAAGAAAAGAGCATGATTAAATGGTGGTCTGACCAGTCCGTGATGTCTCGAGCTCCTTAGTGAGCAGCCATAGACATTGCCTTTAGCTCCATGTGGCAAGACAAGGAAAGGAGAGACCTGGGCTTGGTTCAGGTCCAGCCTCACCGGACTGTGTCACCTGGGACGGTGATTTTGTCCCTGGTTCCTCCCTTCTAAAGAATGGGAATTAGCTGCAGCTGCCTGGAGGCATGGAATGGCGATGCCACCTGGTACTTCCCAAGTGTCAGTCCACAGCCTCACCACCTCATGCCTTGACTATCCCATCTCCTCTGCGTACAATGAAGACATCGTACCCAACTGGAGAGAAACAGGATTCCTGCATATGCAACTGAATGACCTCTGGAAGACCCCACGGTTCCTAGAAAACAAAGAACAAAAAAACGGGGAGCTCCAAATAGGGTGCCAATCTCTTGTCGTCAGAGTGGGGAGAGACCGCTTACTGCCCATGAATGGGAAGGCCAAAGCGAAGAGACACGAGGCAGTCTGCCGAGATGGCCATGCTCTGTGCAAGCCAGGCGGGGTGCCATCAGTTCTGAGGTGGACGTCCTCGCAGGCACAGCAAAGCAAAGTCCCCCTAGTCTCCCGTGTGGACGCTGTACACTGCAGATTCGGAGAAAGTGCCACCCGAGCTCAAGTCACCAGGTGGCAACGAGAGGTGACAAGGAGAAGAATCAAGGGTGCGTTTGGTGGAGTTGGGTCTGGGCGTACGTACGTTCACTTGGTGAGCAGAGCTCAGGACCTCAGTTCTCTCGTCTGCGAAAAGTGTCGTGAAGAAGACTGAGATGCACAGGCTGAGCATCCCGCAGAGGAGGAGAGTTGTGCTCCAAGGCTGAGCATCCCGCAGAGGAGGAGAGTTGTGCTCCAAGGCTGAGCATCCCGCAGAGGAGGAGAGTTGTGCTCTACCCCACGCTCTCGCAGAGAAAGTGAGGACCCACAGCAGCTTTCTGCCCAGTCTCGAGTGAGCGGGTGAGCCTAGGACCCTCTTAGCAAGCCTCCGTTCGACCCTAGATTCCTTTGAGACTTCATTCTGTTATTCTGTTGCCTGGCAATGGACAGACACCTGGGGCCCTACAAATGTGGCATGAGATCAAAAGGCAAAGTCAGGAAGAGGAGGACAGACTCCTCCCAGAGGCCATGGGTGACAGAAAGCCTGGTGCCAGGCAGATGCCAGGAGCAACATTGGAACAGAGGGGCAGCTGGGCTTCGGGATAATTTCTCTGGATAAGAGAAATGGTAGCCATTTGGACTTCAGTGAATCCCACGTCCATCCAAGACTCCCGTGCTCCCTGGAGCTTCTTAACGTGTGTCCCTCAACGCTCTCCTGAGTTTTCCAGGATCTGTGTTCTCGAATGCTCAGGAGGAGGGCCATGGGGGCAGGGATACGTGTAAGAGAGGCCCAGGTCACTCCTATTTGATTCTAATGGCTTTGATGGCCCAGGGACTCTTGCTCTGGGGCTAGCCTTCTGTAAGGCCGTCTAACTCTTTTTGCCCCTTTGGCAGAGAGAGTCCAGCCCCAGCGCAGCCCGAGCGCAGCCCGGCCCCTTCTGCAGCACCAGGCACTTGCTCAGACTTCACCGCATCGCTTTGTTTTGTGGCATTTGTTTTAACAGTTGTCTTCTATTTATGGCTCGTGATATTGGCTTTCCACTTACGGCAGTGATAAAAAAGCTTCCTTTTACATTTTATTTCTTTAAGTTTTTTTTTTTTTTAAAGGTGGCTGATGGGAAGAAAAATACTTAAATAACACAAGTGGGGTGTGGTAGGACCGTGACTGTAATAACAGGACCTGAAGGATGGGAGTTTGGGAAATGTCTGTGGCAGGGACATGGCACCATTACCAGCCACTGTCCTGAGTTAGCAAAACCAGGTACACAAGCCCCTGTCCTGACAGAGCTGGCATTATCGCAGAGCCCAGGAGCTAGGGGAAGCTGGGACGACTCAGAGGATACTCATGGGTCCATGGTGGTCAGCAGTTCAGAGAAGCAGCAAGCAGGAATGACCAACAAGCTGGCCAGCATCGAGCCTAAAGCGAGTCGGAGCACCACAGAGACAGAGAAGAGAAGCGAGGCTCCAAAGACACAGCTGGCTGCCAGCCCCCTCCTGGTGCAGGCTAGTTTTGGAGGTGCCACTGTTGGGGGTCACACACAGTGGGGAGCCCCACATCAAGGCATCTGCCTCCCTTTAAGCAGATTCTGAGTTGTTGTGCCAGGTCCCAGAGCTTAATCGGCACCCTGCTCTGAACAGGTAGCACCCCATGCCAGGAGGTCAGGACTCCATCGTGGCGTGCCAGCTGGCTCTGAACTCACTTCCTGAGCCATCAAAGTGTCAACAGTGTGGTGACAGGCATACTGTAGTATTTTAGTTCTTTGAAAACTGGCCTATCTGCAGTCCATCTACAGCCTGGTAGCGGAAGGTACGGTAGGGGATCTCCTGGGTAGAAAAGCCAGAATTAGAACAGGACTCCTCTGTAAGCAATCTGATTCTGGGAGTTTCTTTTGCTCCTTTTTCTTTTTTTTTAATTAAGATATGTGTGTGTGTGTGTGTGTGTGTGTGTGTGTACACATACATACGTATGTGCATGTAAGAGTACTGACAGAGGTTAGATGAGAGTGTCTGACCCGTGTACACATACATACGTATGTGCATGTAAGAGTACTGACGGAGGTTAGATGAGAGTGTCTGACCCGTGCACACATACATACGTATGTGCATGTAAGAGTACTGACGGAGGTTAGATGAGAGTGTCTGACCCGTGTACACATACATACGTATGTGCATGTAAGAGTACTGACAGAGGTTAGATGAGAGTGTCTGACCCCCTGGAATGGAGTTACAGGTGGTTTAAGGTCCTTATTAGTCTACAAGCCCCACTTTGTTCTTTTGAGCTTTGGTTGACTCTAATCTGAAGTGGGGCTGACATGCTGAATGAGGTCACAGTGTTGTCTTAGCAGTAGCCAAGTTAGTTAATAAATGACACACCTCGCTCTTCTACACGCCCCCAACCTTACCTTAATCAAAACACCTCACGACCCTTCACCTGGAAGGGTTCTTGGGACAGGCACAGAAGCCATCCTTTCATTCGGCAGGCCCTTACAATGTCCACTCTGTGCCAGGCGTTACTCCCCACCCCCCC
>NW_022196913.1:59494281-59498574 GCF_008632895.1 Mastomys coucha
CGGGCTTGAGTAGTGTAACAGGAGGTGATTGTGGCAGAGGCTGGGTGAGGAAGCCTTCAGTCCAGATGGGGTGGCCTGGGTCTTGTGACAGGCCCGGCTGGCCCTCTGCTGCTACACTGCCCCAAGAAGGTTGTGTCTGTGATCAAACTCAAGGGTAGGGACCTTCCCAGAATCCCAGTCTCCTCTCAGCCCTGTGTTGGGAGAAGTCCTTATGGCTTGGATGAAGGAAGGGGTGCGGTGGGAGGAGGGGGAGCGAGTGTGTTTGCTGGCACCAGAATTGCAGCAGAAGCCAGGGCTGGAAAGTTTCCCAAGTATTTAGAAATTAAAATAATAAAAAGAAAGCTGAACATATGGAGGTTGTAAAGTGCCCGTCCATCTTTAAAGAAGGGACACAACTTCCTCAGAATGCCCAGGAGAGCAGAGTCAGGGAGTGTACACGGGGCAAGGGTATACACTGGAACTGGGGCATAGACAAGGAGCAGATGTGCTGCTCTGGCTTCCGCTAGCCTACGAGGCAGGGTGGTGAAAAACAGAGGAAAGATCTTGTGTCCCACCCTGGCTTCATAAGAACCCAGTCCTCGCCAGGCGGTGGTGGCACACGCCTTTAATCCCAGCATTTGGGAAGCAGAGACAGGAAGCTTTCTGAGTTCGAGGCCAGCCTGGTCTACAGAGTGAGTTCCAGGACAGCCGGGGTTATACAGAGAAACCCTGTCTTGAAAAAAACCAAACCAAACCAAACAAAAACAAAAAACAAAAACAAAAACAAACAAACAAAGAACCCAGCCCTCCATAGTCTAGGAAACACACACAAGCAGTTGAGATAAGCAATCTCGAGGCTGAACCAGTCTTTAATTTTGTTCCTCCCCTGTAGCCACCTTCAGAGCAGGTATTGGAGACTCAGCCCTAGAACACACCCAAATCGAGCTTCTTCTCATTGTTTGTTTTCCTTCCCTCCAGCACAGTCCCTCTGGCTTGGCCAGGAGAAGCCACTCCTGTCTGGATGTCCCACCGCACCTCACCTTCTTCCCTGCGGCCATCCGCCCCTGCACCATCCAGGCTCTGCCTGCTCCTAACCTCATCACTCTTCCTTCTGTCCAACAAGCAGGCTGGTATCCTCACTGCTCAGGACATGTGTGCACGCTTCTGGTGTCAGCGATACTTTCTCTGGGATTAGGAAGGGCTCTTGACTCAGTCTCACCCCAAAGAGAATCTTCAGGGAAGTCTTCCTTGGCCGCCTCTCTAGTTACTTCTGGCCTCGTTTGATTATTCCTCGGTACCTCTGTTGCTATGTGAACTGACTCTGATCTGTCTGTCCCCAACCTGTAAGTGCCAGGTGGGCAGAGCTCACAGGGCTCTGATATTGTCCCTATAATCAGGTTGAGTCATCTGGCACCTTAGCCTGAATTGGGGACACTCCATCCTGATGGTGGGTTGAGAACCCTCCAGGGAACCCTCACCCCCAGGGCCTCCCTCCACCCACTGGCACAGCCCGCTGAAAGGGGTAGAGACATCAGGATAAAGAGAGGAGGCAGGTGTCCTATGGGGCTCCTACTCGTGAGGGGACCTGGTCAGCTCTTGGAGAGGTGGCAGGCACCAACATGGAGGAGGGGCCATACAAGGGGTGAAGGCGCCTCTTTGCAGCCCCTCCACTCAGCACTGCCTCCCCTCTCTCCCCTGTTCTACTGTGTGCTGGCCTCCACAAGATGGATTTTCCTGGCTGTGCCAATCTTGCTGCCACCTGTTCGCGCTGTGCTAGAGCCAGCAAAGTGGCTCCGCTTCAAACCCAGAGCAGCTGGGAGAGCGGCTGCCAAGCCTCCTTGTCCCCCGGACTCCCCTCCTTTGTTGCAGATCTGGCTTCAAGTCATCCTGTCACCTGCTGGCAGCTGGGCAGCCCCGTCTCTTCTGTGCCACAACCCCTGCAGACCTGCCCAGCCCTTCCAGTTGCCAGGTCCTTGTGATAGGGCTTCAGGGGGCAAGACACACAGGGTGCTGTCACTTGTCCCTTACCACATAGTCTCCATACATGCACACAAACACCTACGAGTACATGTACACACATCAACACGCACCGGCACATGAAAGCATATGTATGTGGACACGTGTGCATACATACTCACAAAGGAATACACACATGAACACACACATGTGCACACATAAATGCATGTGCATATATATGTGTGTGTACACACATAAATGCATATGAGAAGGCACATATATGCATGTTCATACAGATACAAGTAAATGCATGCACATAACTGATCACCAACACATGTGTGCACATGTGGATGTGTTAACACACAGATGCATCCATGTGTGAGTGAGCACACATACACAATCACCCAAATGCATGTAGGTGCATGTTAGTAAGCATGCATGGATGAATACATATACATACGCACAAATGAATATATATGGATGTGCATACATAGGTGCACATGCATGAAAATATGTCCATATATATACAGATACATAGACCTCCAACTACATGCACATGTATGTACAAATACACACACAGAGCATTCACAAATCTGTATATATATGCACACAAATTCATATACACATATATTCACTCACACAAATATACATGTGTGGCAATGCACAACAACAACATACAAATGCTCATGCACATATGCACACATTAATGAGCTCATATGCAGGCACATACAAACATGCAAACATGCATACGCATATACACACACATGAATAGTAATGCATGCCCACATAGGCATATACCTCACACTTAACATACTTAAAATGCACACACACTGACAAATGCATTCGTACAAACTCACAAAGGAATACACACATGGACACACATATGCACAGATGAATGCAGGCACATATATGTATATAGACACATAAATATATACTATGCACATGTACAAATGTACACTCATACATACATACACACCCGTATATGCATTATATGTGAGCATACATATACACAGTCATGTGTCCACACTCAGACATATTCACAGATGCACATGCATGCATGCATGCACATGCAAACAGACAAATACATATAAATCCACAAACACATATGCTTACACATATGTGCATGCAAAACCACATGGATGCATGCAAGGCATACACATAGGCATAAATGCTCATAAATGTAATGCGTGTATGCATACAACCACATGGCACACATATGTGAATATATCCCTGCATGCATCCATGCACACAAACATACATCCGTACACATACAGGCTCCATGACCTTGGCAAAGTCCCTCTGGACATTGGATTCCTCAGCTGCCCCCAGCTACGTCTATGCCTGCTTAACCCACAATGTCACTGTGAAGAACAAATGGAGGGACAGCGACTAAACTCCTTTGGGAACAGGCAGAGATATAATTAGACACGTGCGTGGGCTGGAGAAATGCAAACTGTGAAGTGCTGGGAGGCCCAGAGGCTGCTTTTGCTGGGTTCTCGCGTGTGCATGCCTGGCCTCAGGAGGAGGAGGCAGGCTGAGTTTGTCTCTGAACCGCTGGCTCCAGCCAGGAGCATGTGACGGCTGAGAGACAGACACATGAGAAGATAGAGCAAGACAGGAAGACAGACAAATAAACACAGATAAAATAGCCTGCAAGGCGATGGCTCTCCTTATGGGGACAGACAAGGATGTGAGGAGCCGGTTTCCTGTAGCTCTGAGCTTGCCTCTCCTGCAGAAGGTCCTGTCCAGGGCCTCCTCTCTCTCCCTCCTTTCCCACCACCTTTTGGCATGTACTTATACGCATTCGAACCTGTGGACACGTGCACACATGTGCCGTGGGGTTGGCTTGGGAGAAAGGATCTCCTTGGAGCACAGTCCTGAAGAGTGTGGCTCCAGCACCTCTGTGGAGACAGTGGCTCCAAAGATTGCTAATCCCTGGGGAGGATTCAGCTGTGGAAGCTGTAGTGAGTGTGGGAAGCCCCGGTGTCCACACAAGCCTGTAGAGGGCATGGGAAGCCCCGTGTCCACACAAGCCTGCCTATATGCACTTTCCTAGGTGCTCAAAGCTGCTCATGGGCATCTGCAGGTGAGCAGCCAGCTCAGGGGCACAGGGTGGACTCTTGGTACCTGCTATACATCCTCCCACATCTACCAGATGGTTCTTTATAGAAGGAACATTCCATCTGTCCCTGCCCCATCTGCTGCCCCCTTCCATGGCTTCCCCTGGCACCTGTAATAAAGTGTTAGCATGGCTTTCGTGGGCCCACAGGCTCATTCCTTCTCAGTTTCCAACCTCGCAACCCACTGTTTCTTTCTCTCTCTCTCTCTCTCTCTCTCTTTCTCTCTCTCTCCCTCTCT
>NW_022196913.1:59498973-59512942 GCF_008632895.1 Mastomys coucha
TCTCTCTCTCTCTCTCTCTCTCTCTCTCTCTCTCTCTCTCTCTCTCTCTCTCTCTCTCTCAGCATTCTTCCACACCAGCCCATGGTTCCTATGAGGTTCCACCACAGGCCCCTTTGCATTTACAGGGATCTCTGCCATGACACCCAACTTCAGCTCCATTTGAGGTACGAGCCACCCCTCCCTAGCCCCAGTTATCATCATCACTAAGCAGCAGCAGCTAGACAAATATGTTAGGGGTCAGTCGTACTGCACCCCTGTGCTGGCTCCACATGGCTCTGGGGATCTGGACCCTGACCCCTGACCCCTCCCACCAGTTCCACAGGATCCACCCACCAAAGCCCAGCCTCGGCTTTTGTAATTTTGTAACAGCCTGTAACAGTCAGAGCTGGATCCCACAAGCGGAGACACTTCACACTCGCACTTACCTCCACACAGGTGTTTTTCCCCAAGGTCTCTGTCTCTGCTGAAACAGCAGCACGTTTGTCCCCCTCACATCACGCTGCCGCCATGAGCCTCTCTCCTATCTTGCCCATTTCTTCACAATCTAGAATTAGTTTATACTTCTCATCCATTTTGCCTCTGTCTCCACTGGAACACTCTGTTCCAAGAAAACAGACTCTGTACCCAGCACAGGCGCCATGGGCAGGTGAGAAATGCAGGCAGAGCACTCCTTATCAGGAATACTTGGGACCACAACTGTTTCCCATTTTGGAAATTCTTCTCAAATTTTGGATTATTTGTACAGATATAATGAGCTGTCCTGGGGTTAGACCCAAGACTACACATGGAATTCATTTAGATGTACCCAGGCACCTGATGTACAGTGCCTGAAGGTAATTTTATGCAATATTTTACATAATTTGGAGCATGAAACAAAGTTTCATGGCGTGGAATTTTCATGGTACGGTCATGTTGATGCATGAGAAGTTTTGCGGTTTTTGGAGCATTTTAGATTTCAGGTTTCAGATTTCGGATGGGCAACCGGGACTTGAATGAAGCAGGAGAGTGGTTAGCCGATGGGTGGGTGAGGGGCTGGGGGGAGCGGTGTGCTTGTGGGCATGTAGAAGGGGAGTGGACAGGGCTCTGATGGAGATGAGGCTTGCCCTAGAGTGCCCAGCTGGCACCAGCAGCAGGCTGAGCTGAGCCCACGGCCTATCTCCTCCTGCCTTCGTTCTCTCACTAGCTTCTTGCATTTGTTTCCTTTTTTTCTTTGTGTGTCAATGTGCGCCGCACTGTCATTTCTTCTAGACTAGAAATCGACTTGAGAATCTGGTAGCCAATTACACTCCAGACTCCAGCTGCCATACTGCAGCCTCAGTGTGACTTCCTCTGGTTGCTAAACTCCCTCGATTTCAGACCCCATCTAACTAGCCACTAGGGGTTGGTGAAACCGCGGCACTGCCTAGGCACAATGCTGACCCATCAGCAGGGTTGCCTACACTGCTATCAGAGCTGAGAGATCAGTCGTCCTTCTTTCTGGCAAGGTGCCAGGTGAGCCGAGCATCTTTTCCCCTCCAGAAGGCACCAGAGTGAAGGTCAGTGGGGCCTGTCCCTCCAGCACTGGCCTTTGAGGTCTCTGTTTGAGCAGAGCTCTATCAGGGGTGGAAGCAGGCACCTCAGAGCCATCCTTACACATGACCGGGCTTCAGTGAACTGGGGCATTGTCCGAGCAATGGTGCTGCGGATGGAAGGGACACAGCCTGGTCCTTGCTCATCACTGAGCAAGAAGGAAGGAAGGAGCTGGAGCAGAGAGGGGGCGTTGAATGGAGGAGATGCTGTGCATCAGGCTCCAGGCCATTCCTAGCTTGGGCTCCTCAGGTCAACAGAGGCTCTTCCCCACTTCTGGAAAAATTCCATCTTGGTGAAATCAGATTGAAGAACACATCAGGTTTCCATATCTTTGTTGGGTGACAAGGGGTGGAGGGAATAGCATGAAGGAGGGGGGCGACAGTAAGGTAACCAAGGGCCGCCTAGGGAAGCCTCCTGAAGAGCCGTGTCCACACGCACCACACGTGTGGGGAGAAGGCTGTGCCAGTCTTCTTGGAGAAAGCCTGGGATCGGACAGATCTCTTCCTCCTCCTCCTCCTCCTTCTTTTCTTCTTCCTCCTCTTCCTTATCTCCCTCCTCTTCCTCCTCTTCAGTCTCCTCTTCCTTCTCTTCCTCTCCCTCCTCTTCTTCCTTCTCTTCTTCTTCTTCTTCTTCCTCTTTCCTTCCCTCTTCTTCCTTCTCCTTTCTCCTTCTCCTCTTTATCTTCTCCTTTCTCCTCTTCTCCTCCCTCTTCCCCTCCCCTTCCTCCTCCTCTTCCTTCTCCTCCTCTACTTCTTCCCCCTCCTCTTCCTCCTCCTCTTCCTCCTTTTCTTCCTTCTCCTTTTCCTCTTCCTCTTCTTCCCCCTCTTCCTCTAATATAAAACAAAGTATTCAAGTTAAATATGTAAAATTAAAAATTAAAATTTTAAAGATACTTGCTGAGGGTGTGATTTTTGAATATGAGGGTTAGATCTAACAGAAGTAGTCTTCAAAGGGAGTGGCAAGAATATCCAGATCAGGCTATAAGATGATTCTAGCTGACATGGGAGGCCTTTAAAACCCCAATGCCTGCCTTAGACCTGGGAAGACAGAGCTTGAGGGATCTATCACCTTGTTGAAATTCCCTGGCACATAGCACCCAAGTTGTCTCTTCAGGCCTGATGCTTCTTGAAGCTGCTTCCAAGATCCCACCCTCAGGAGAACCCAGGGATTTGTTCTGGAACTTGGAGAGCAAGAAGGGAAGGAGCCAGTCACAGAGAGAGCACTATGCTTGGCTGACCCCATAATGCCCAGCAGAGTGACAGCACCCACATGCTCCCACGAGGGGGTTATTTTATTAACCAGATCGATTAAGCATCTCTCCTTCTAATTACTAGTTTAATTAACCTTGGCACACAGTATGCACCAGCCCTCAAGGGGCTGAGTCAGACTGCTGTGCTGGGTGAGCATCGTTGTTCTGCTCTGTGCTGCTGAGTGTGTCTGACCCTCAGGGGCCTGGGAAGCAGGGGCTGAGGGTCAAGTGTTGGGAGCACGGGGGAGGTGTAGAGTGGAAAGTGAGGAGGAGGCATTGGGGATCTTCCTTGAGGCTCACTTCATGGGTGCTGAGTTCCAACAGGGGCCTCTGCAATGCTCAACTTGAGTGATCTGGGCAGGCCACAGCTAAGTCAGTCTGAGCTGGTTGATTTGCTCCATAGGAAGGCTGGGATCCAGAAAGCTTGGGCTCAGCTGCCAAGGGCTAGAGAGGAGGTAGAGGGCTGCCTTGATCTTCTCATCTGTGAAACGAGCACCAGGCTCCCCAGGTTACAGGCAAGGTATAATGCCTAATTAGGAGGGCTGGCTGAGGTTGAGGGATTCTGCAGTCTACATCCACCCGTTCACTTACTGCTTCGGTGTGCATTTCTTGATGTCATTGCACTGTGGCAAGCAAGCTCTGAATGGGATGCTCTGAAGGCCGAGCTCTCTGAGGGCCCAGTTGTCATCCATGTGTGCCCTTACACCCCTCACTGCCCTCTGCCCTCCATGTCCTGCACTAACATAAGCCTCCCAGATGCTGCAGATGCTGCATCCATGTGCCTGCATGGGTGGTGCCTTTCCTCCTGCACAGCCGTGGGCATGCAGTCATCTCAGAAGGACACCCCTACACACACACGTGCACAGCGACCACTTGTGAAGACAGCCACATGTCTCCTCTGTTCATGAGTGGCCAGGAGCGCCACTGACAGAAGGCAGCGGGAAGCAGCCCTCAGCCCCTGGTAGCTGGGCTTTATATATTTATTTGTTTAAAGCTTATTAAAATCCTAACCCAGTCTCCTCTTCACGGTGGCTGTGCTGTTGGAATCTCTTGATGCCTGTGTGTGCTGCAGACAAGTATCTCTGCATGTGTGTGTGTGTGTGTGTGTGATATGAATGTGTATTTATATCCAGCTATGATTACCAGTAACTTGTGCATCCACGCGCTCGTACGTACATATCTGAGTGTGGGCTGGGTGTTGTATGTGTGTCTGGGTGTGTGATCCTGGGTGTGGGTTGGGCTGGTATGTTTATTTATGTGTGTGTCATTAGTCATGGGCATGAGTAGTGTGTCTCGTACATCTTCACCCCTGTTGCTGGTGAGTGTGTTTTTCAGTCTGTTTTTTTCTTGTCACCCCACAAGGAACCTTTGTAGATTGTTTTTCCCTAAGCATGTCTGAAATTTCAATACACGGTGCGTTGTGTATCTGTTTTGCATAGCTTGTATATCTGTGCATTATAAAAAGAGACTTTTCCTATCCTCCGTGAGCTGCCTTTCTCCTTGTCTTAGGGTTGACTGCTGTGAACAGACACCATGACCAAGGCAACTCTTAGAAAGGACAACATTTCATTGGGGCTGGCTTACAGGTTCAGAGGTTCAGTCCATTATCATCAAGGCAGGAACATGGCAGCATCCAGGCAGGCATGGTGCAGGAGGAGCTAAGAGTTCTGCATCTTCATCTGAAGGCTGCTAGCAGAACACTGACTTCCAGGCAGCTAGGATGAGGGTCTTAAAACCCACGCCCACAGTGACACACCTACTCCAACAAGGCCACACCTCCAAATAGTGCCCCTCCCGGGCTGAGCACATACAAGCCGTCACAGGCCTTGAGAGGTGGGCCATGCTATTGGAAACCATTTGCGTCCCAGGTCGAGGCGAGTCGCTTCCACTTCCCTTCTTACCCATGTGAGTACAGGGTCCCAAGTCTCCAGGGCCCAGCAGAGACCTCTTAGTGAGAGGAGTGGATCTGGGGGGCGGGAGTTAGTCAGAATACATTGTACACCTGTGTGAACGTCTCAAAGGATTAATACAGATATTTTATATTAAAAACAAAAAGCAAAGCTTCTAAACACAAACAATCCAAAACGCCCAAAGGTGTCTGAACATCCAGTCAGAAGACTTGGGGAAGACTAGAAACTCAGGTTCTACAAGTCTCTGTGCTGTTCTGAAGGGAGGGTTCTGGTATCTCCACGAAGGGACCATCCAGTCCGAGTGGAGAGCATCTTCCTGGAGCCACCAGAGAGTGTGGATGTCAGCCATAAAGAACGAGGCTGAGGCCTCATGCTTAGGATCTCTGTCTACACCAGCAGTGTCTGGGAAGTGGGGGCTGCCCAGATGGAGCTGCTGGCTAGACAGAGTTCCTCTCCTGCCTAAAGACATGCACAACATACAAGAGCTGTGTCCCCAAGACCAAGACACTTTGCTGGAGTCAGGGGCAAACACTGCCCCAGGCATCTGGAGTCCCATTTCTATCTGTTGGACAAGGCAATGGATGTCCTCTGTGCTGACACAAATCTTACTTCTGTGAACCCCAGTCTCTGCCTAGCTCTAGGGACACAGTCCGGCACAAGGACAGATGACGAGAGCTATCCTCCTCTCTGCCTCCCAGACTAGCCCTGCGATTGCAGTAGGGGACCTCCGACCTCTGCTGGAAGTGTCCAAGGACCTAGCAGCAGAACCAATCCAAATAGAGGAGCCCTACCTGGCCCTGCCCTCTGGTGTCAGAGAGAAAAGCAGTGCCTTTGGAAGACTGGAGCAGTGCCAAGCTTCAGGCCTGGGTGTCTGAGTATCAGAGCACAGGGGACCGATTGATGCAGTATGGGCAGAACTCCAGCACAGGCTGATGGGAGCCTGGAAGAGGGAGTGAGCGGTGAGGAGCCCAGGAGTGTGTTGGCTAGGCTGGGAGCAGAGGTACGTGTGTGAGGGAACGGTAGTGTGCAAGGGAAACATGGAGTGTGTGTGAATGAGAGATGGAGGTGGAGATGGAGGGGGCAGAGAGGGGTGCTATGGTCGGGGAGTGAGAAAGGCATGCTCTTCCTTCTCTTAAGCTTTTAAAGCATCAGAGCATCTTGCTAATTGTTCATCTCCCAGAGACGCTAATGAAATTATTTCTGCAAAATACTCATCAGGTCATCTGCAGAGGGCACGGTGCCAAGCTTCAGCTCGGTCCAATTCCCCCCTCCTTCCTGGCACTTCCCGCCCCCTCCTTTTTACATGGGCCTCTCAGCATGGAATTGTTCACCTCCAAACGTACCTGAAAGTGTTCAGTGGGGAAACTGGAAACTAAGCCTCTGTAGCCAGGGAAACCTTAAAGACTGAAATTCCATGGGTGTTATAGGGCTAGGGAGGGTTGTCTTTGTATGTGTGCATGCATGCATGTGTGTGTGTGCATGCGCACAGCACATGTGCATACATGTGCATGCATGTGTGTGTATGCGTGTGCACGCATGTATAAGTGTGTGATGTATAAGTGTGTGTATGTGTTTGTGTGCATGCATGTGTGTGCATGTACGAGTGTGTGTGTGCACGTGTGTGTGTGTGCATGCATGAGTGTGTGAGTGTTTGTGTGGTTGTGTGTGTTTGCACACATGAGTAATAGCTCATGCATCTTAGGACCATGTGTCTCTAATAAAACCCCATTTGTTAGACTCAGCAAACGTTTCTAGAGCAACCACAGGTTTGAATTTTTTTTACAGCTAAGGGGCATCAGGTAAGCTGTGCCCTCTCTGAGCCTCAATTTTTCCGTCAACACAACTTGGGTCTACTTTGACAGGATTATGAGAATTCAAAGAAACTAGAAGAGGGAGTGAGTCCTGACGGAAGCGTTCTGAGTGCTGTCCTTGGTCCTGGGACCTCTGACCTGAGCGTCCCTGGGTGCTGTCCTTGGTCCTGGGACCTCTGACCTGAGCGTTGTTCTGGGTGCTGTCCTTGGTCCTGGGACCTCTATCACCTGCTCATCCACCCTCTGTGCTAAGGCACTGCCTGCTAGTTTGCTTTCTATTGCTGTGATGGTGTAAGCAGATTTTTTATAAGGGATAATTTCTTTTTTGTAAACAGAGTCTCATGCATCCTAGAGTAACCTCAAACTCACTATATCTCTAGGAAGACCGTCCATGGATCCTTCTGCCTCCACCTCATAGGGGCTGGAATAACAGGTCCCTGATACCTGCTTGTTTATGCAGTGTTGGGGCTTTGAGCATGCTCAGCATGCAGCTTACTGACTGAGCTACACACCCAGCCCTTATAAAGGATAATTATGTATCATTCTTTCTAAAGCAAATGACAGAAACACAAATGGACTTACAATCAAAACAGGGACATACTGGCTGCGAGAACAGAAAGATGTTGGATGACACAGCACAGCTTTGGGGCTCCCTTCATGCTTGGCTTCTCTGTCCATGCCTCAGCCTCCGGCATGTCTGCTCATACAACCAGAGCTTCACGTCCAGACCATGTCCATGAAGAAAGTAACTGTTTAGTTCCAACAAAAGTTCCAGAAATGAGCCTCGGTGAATGGGCTCAGATCAGTGCCCACTCCATGCCTGTCTCTGTAGTTCATGGGATCTTGGGTGTTGATCAGCAAGATAGAAGTTTGTTCCATGTTTTGGAACCCACTGGGGTGAGTAGAGTACATGAACTCTGTGTGCTGAAGGCAGAAGGGTTGGTTCATCAAATGAAACAAAGATGTGTCTAGGAGACAGAAGCTGAGTTCTAAGCAGTGGGCAAATATGAACTGTAAGCTACAGGATAGTGAAGTCAGGCTGAACTAAGTGGAATGTTCTCCTACAGGGCAAGCTGCAAGGCCGTCTTGAGTGGAGAGCTGCCTGCTCTGTCCCCACCTCTGCCTCCTGGGCCTTCTCAGCAAGGATGTGGCAGAAAGTCTACGATTTCCCAGACTCATCTGGGAATTACAAGATGCTGAATAATAAGGACTCGGCCTGATGGTACCCACATCCCGAGAGCTCCATGTGGAAAGAGACATCAGAGGCATAGTGTGGAATACAGCTATGATGGACCGAAGTCTCTAACTACAGGAGATCAGCAGCCAAGGGGAGATGAGATGGCTCTGGTGGTGCCTATGGCCAAGGCCAGGGCAGCATCCCTCGATGCTGTAGTCACAGGGACAATTGGCAGAAGGTAGCAGGTTCGGATACCTAGATGCTGCTGCACACCCTGAATCAGAATCACAGGAGGGAAGGGCCTGGGCATCTGCATTTTGTCCAGCACATTGCACATCTCCATGTGAAAGATGGCCCAGGCTCCTGAGCTCCCCTCCCGTGGTCACTAGGAGTGTGATGTGTGTGGCCAAGAGCTGATTGGAACACCTCTACATATCAGACCAGGAGAGCAGGAGCCATGCTGATGGCCTACAAATGTCTCGAGAGCACCCACAGTATGGGGTGAGGGGAGGGTGGTACAAGTGACCAGGCCAGGGCCCCAAACCTTCCTGTCACACTAGAGGCTGAGATGGAAACATTTGGCCTGGTGGAGAAAGATCCAGGCCCCGTCCTTCGAAATAACAGACATGAGGGGAAGAGAGCATGATGGGATGGGTAGTCCCAGATGGGGAAGCCAATGAAGGGGTAGATTCTTGCTCCCTACAGAAGAGGCATTTCTGGCCTGTAGAGTGTTTCTGGTGAAATCTGTATCCTGACCCTAGATTATTAAAAGGGGAGTCTGTGGATCCCCCCCTCTGCCTGAGGGATGCTGGTCCTACTGGCCTTTGAGGGCAGAGATCCAAGCTCGCACAGTCTGGGCCTTAGTCTTAGCAGAATGGAGAAGAGCAGAGGGCAGGGATAGCTGGAGCCCTCCTCCCACCCAGGCATCCCACCTGAGCAGAAGACAAGTCCCTCCCTGGAAGCCCTACGACTTGGATTCAGAAACAGAAGGCAGCTGTGACACTGGCAAAGCCATCTCTCCTCTTTCTTCTGACTTGCCTGAGTGCCACTTAGAAGGGGACAGCTGAGGTGGGGGTCTCAGTGACTTAAAGGAGCTTGCCAGCGTAACCGGCAGAGGGTAAAGTGTTCGAGGGAGAAAAGCAAATGGAAGAGCCTGGAATGAAGGAACAGCTTGGCTTCTGGGAAAATGGGCCTAGGCACAGCTGTAGATGTGGGATGCAGTAAGATCCCACCCTACAGGCAGGCTGTGCTGCAAGAAGACCCCCCCATATGGGCAGACTGTGTATATTACTGAGTACTGTTCTCTAGCGTCAGCTCTGCCCTCCGTGCTCTCTCAGGTAGGGTTGTGGGTAAGAGTAGCGGGTCCTCTTTCAGGCCAAGCCACCGATTGCTGTAAGGTATTTCTCTAGAGTCCCCGTTTCTCTGTCTCCTTGGTAGCCTGGGCCCTTGAGTGAATATGACCAGGAACAGAAGAGCCACAATGGACAAATGAGAAACAAATCTTTGTTGATTAAAGCCACTGATACTTTGGGGGCCATTTGTTACCATGATAAAACCTATTCTGACTGCTACACAGGCTTCAACACTCTAGATGGAAAGAGGGCAGTGGAGAACTGAGAAGAGGAGAAGAGAATTCCCCAATTCTAACCCCAAAGCAGAGGCTTTAGGAGGAAGAAATGGACCATAGGCCCAGAAATCAAATCTCCCAGGGCCCCTCTAGCCAGCTTAGCAGTTCTAGGATCAGGTTGGTCCTTGCCCGAGTCTCACCTGCCTCATCTGTGTAAAGTGGAAATATTGATTTAACGGGAGCAAGCTACAGACACAGGCAAGGGCATAGCACCATCCAATAAACACATTATAACTTCCTCATATACACCATGCCCTAATTGCCAACCGCCTCCCTTCAGTGTCCAAACCCCAAGCCCTCAATATTTCTTCCCTACTGTGAGCCCAAATTCAGATCCAGGAGAGCACTGTAGGGGTATTAACAGAATACATGAGAATACCCTGGGCACATACACACACCGGAGCAGCCTGAGATCAACTCCACTCTCTAATGTGTACGTCTAAAAAGCTGAAGTTGAGGAGTATGGTCATCTGGGTAAAAAAGTTTATAAATACAAACATGTATTAAAAATCAATTTTTGGGCCACCAAGATGGCTCAGTATATAATGGGGTTTGCCGCCAAGCCTTACAACCTGGCTTTCATCCCCAAATCTCACATAAATAAAGAAATAACTCTCACAAGATGTTTTCTCGCTTCCACACAGGTACTATGCACTATGCAATGCACTCACGTGTGTGCGCGCACACACACACATCTTTTAAAAAAATAAACAAATCATTTTTCCCAGACAATGACTTCTATTGAAAATTGGAAAACAAAGCCCATTGGGGCCCCAACTTCCCCTACCACAGGCTCCTGGAACAAGAGAGCCATTTCAATATGATCCTGTGTCCTGTCTCCCAGTCTGCCTGGCCCTAAGGCCCAAGATCTGTAGATGCACATCTGGAGCTTTGGCTGCAAATAGATACATACACACACATATACAAATGCATATATACACATATGTACATATATGAGAGAGCAGAACAAAACATTTTTCGTAACCTTCTCTATAAAAAAGTGGGAAACAAAAGACAGACCGAGAGAGGGCCTCGTGTCTCAAGAAATATAGGAGAGCTCATATCTCTTTGTGGAAGCCAAGACAATTCTTATATCGTCTGGCCTGCAGCACCAATTTATATTATCGATTGGCGCTGGAGGCATTTGAGTTTGTGACCATCTTCACCCTTCTCATTCTCCTCCTGGCCGAGAGTGGGACCCTCTCTTTCAGATCCCTCGCCCTGTGCACACCAAGACCGTTTATTTTCCTTCTCTAGGGCAGCCCTCTGTTTATTTTAACCAGCTTAGGGAATGGGGGTGGGGAACAGATTTTCTAGCGGTCATTCTGCTGGATCCAGAGACACCCGTGACTTGCCCAAGGTCACAGAGACAGAAGAGTAGGACACTTCTATTCTACCCAAGGAGTTTGTAGCTCCCAAAACCCTTCTGGTTCTTGCATCACGCCCACGTCTCCAGCGCCGCGCGCGCTCGGGGCGCAAACAACACCACGCGCCTTACAGGCTGCGCTGCGCCCTAAGGTTGTTTCCTTTGAGCCAACGGCGTGGAGGGATTAGGAAAGCCTGGGGCCACGCTGCTGCGCGTGCCCCTGAAGCCCACCAGGCTGTCTTGGGGCGGTGGATAGTGAGACGGTGGGGGCCTGGCGGCTCCTGCGCGCCGGCTGGGCCCCCGGACCTCTCCTGCAGTCCCCCCCATCCAAGCCGCCCGTCGGCTGCATACTACGGCGCCCTGCCGACCTCGGAGCGCAGCCGGGAGGCAGGGGTGCAAGCAGGGACTGCAGCGGAACCTGCCTGGGGCACTCCAGAGTCGAGCTGCTCTCCGCAGGCTGGCGCTGCGCCGGGGTCGCCGCAGCCCGGGGCCCCTCCCGGGCCACCTGTGCGCCAACTGGCGGAGCAGGGTGATGCCGGATCCGGAAAAGCAATCCACTCCGGGTTCCAGAGTCCTGTCTCTGTCCCTGGAGACTGAGAGGGGTGGTGGGAGGCCTCCCCGCCCACTACCCCAGCTCCTCCCTGGGGGAGCCTCAGGCGTTGCCCGAAGGGATCCCCGGTGCCGGGGGTGGCCCGCGCTCGCAGCGCCGCCCGGCCCCTCCTTCCCCGCCCCGCCCCGCCTCCGCCCCGCTCCGCCGCTCCAGTCCGGATTTTGCGGCGCCCGCCGGCCCGCTCCCCGGCTGCGGGCTCCGCGCGGCGGCTGGCTCGGTGCGCGGCGCGGCTGGCGCTGCGCTCCGCCCCGGCTGCATTGCTGCGCTCCGGGTGCCCAGGGGAGCCACGCGCCGCGTGCGCCCCGCAGCCGGCCGCCCGGAGGCAGCGCCGTCCTCTGGCATGGGCCCCGGGGGCGCCCCGAGGTGGGGCTCTCGGCTGAGGCGCTGACAGCCTCTCTTCCGCCCGCGGGGCCCCGAGTCCAGCCCGCTCGTCCGCCCGCGGCCATGGCCGTCCGGCCCGGCCTGTGGCCAGCGCTCCTGGGCATAGTCCTCGCCGCCTGGCTTCGTGGTTCGGGTGAGTCACGCCGCGCGCGCTCTGGGGAGGCTTGCGGGGGACCGTGCGCGCGAACGCTTAGCTCTGGGGAGGAGGTGGCCGTGACCCGCGCGGCCGACCCGTCTGGGAGCCCCCGGAGGCCAAACTTTGCCGGGCAGGACGCGGGGGCTGCCACTCGCTGCTGCGCAGCTTCCCGGTGCGCTCTCCCGGAAGCCTGGGTTCTGCCAAGTCCAGGAACAGCTGTCAGCGCACGGGGCTGGCGAGTGTAGACGCCCCACGCCTCCGGGTGGGGGAAGTTTGCTGGTTCCACGGCCCGGGAGAATGATCGGGGGTGGGGGTGGGGGGTGGAATAATCCAGGAAAGACAAGACTTGAAGGACTCAAGGCCATTGCTAGTGCCCAGAAAATGGGGTGTGTGCGGGGCAGGTGGAGGGGGGGGGCGGTGTAAGATAAGCTCTTCCAGGTAGGACTGCCCCAAACAGCCACTCACAATTTCTAGCTTGGCACCTGGCCTCTGCCCACGTCTAGAACACAGTGTCCTCCTCTGTCCCCACCACACACGGGCTTGCACACGCACACACTCAGGCGTGGAGGCATCCAGCAGCCCCCAGATCTTGCAGCCGGGAGTCAAAGCACTGGGGCCCCTGTGGTGGCCTGTGGCTCCTGCTGGAGGCGGAAGGCGGAGGGGGGGTTGGGGGGGGAGGAAGGAGAAGGGGAGTTGTTTGCTGTTGGTTGGCGGGCTCCAAGAACCTCTCAGAAACTCCACAGTCCTGCAGTCTCCCAGCTTGTCTTGTTGGCCACCCTAACCAACCCCTTCAGAACGCAGCCTTTTAGCCCACCTCCTTGCGTGAGGGGCCTTGGAGGAAGGCTTTGTCTGCTCTTCCGAAGCCCACACCTAGGCTGAGCTGTGGGGGACCCTAATCTCCTGGCCCCTAAGGATTTGGCAGCGCTGAGCTTCTGTGTATTAGGAAGGGTGCTTGAGCAATTCTTAGGGCTCGATGCCCCTGGAGCCTGCTTGCAGGGAGGTGATCCCCAGGCTGGTAAGGCCACAGTTTATCCTAAGGGTGTGGATTTCTGAACTGCCAATCCAGAAAGATGAGAGCGCCGTCAAGGACCCGATGATTAAGGTTGATGGCTGGTTCCTTGAAGAGTCTCTGCTTATTGCATCCTTCACCCACCACTGCCTCAACTGCCCTCCCCATCCTGCCCCCTAAGTCCTCTACCTGGTCCCCCCTGCTCTGCCTCCCTCCCGTGTCAATGCACCCCAAACCCTCACGTTAACAAGCCCTCCTTCCCAATGGCCTCCCCCTCCTTCCCAATGGCCTCCCCCTTTTAATCCTGAGGGACCCTCAGGTTGAGCTGTCTGCCATCGGATGCGTATTCATGTTGTATATGTTCAAGCAGGAGTGTGAGTTGCAGGACTGACCACGCTCATGAGCTGTGGGGGATCAGAGGGGGTGATGCCAGACACTGAATGGGTGCCCAGGAAATGTTTACTTGAGTTGCATGCATGTGAGAGGGCTGTGTGGTCCGAGCTGCAGTTTGCCACGTGAGCATGTGGGTGGGAATGGCGTGGACTGACATGTGTTGTGGGTAATGGGGGCAGGGGACACGCACTGGTGTGGCATGGGTAGTGCTGTCATGTGTGTGGTCAGATGAGTACTAATACGCTGTATGCATATGGTAGTTGTGTGCCGCTGCACCAGTGAGCATTACAGACAGGGGTGACAGACACTTGTAGGTGAGGGCACCAAAACCAGGAATGAAGAATTGCACCTCGAGAAGCCATACATTGCCCATCGGCAGGACACCTGCTGGGGCCTGGCCTGAGGTTTCCCAGGGCTGACAGACAGGTGCTTTGGGGCTACCTGGATCAGAGCCTGTCTTTGGCATCAACTCTCTAGCTGTGGGAGGAGCTGCTGAAAAGTATGGAGGTAGGAGTGGCCCCACTTCTCAAAGAGAACCCATCTCCCCCTCCCCGCACAGGCTCTGGGCTTGTGTGGACAGATACCTAGGTGGGGCTGCCCCTGTCGTGACCCTACACCTCTGCACCTGCTTACCAGCTCCTTGGCAACAGCAGCTGGTGGAAAATGTGTCTGTGAGTGGCTGGAGGGGAAATGGTCAGCCATGCAGGCTTGAGGGGTATGTCGGGGTGTGT
>NW_022196913.1:59512971-59520016 GCF_008632895.1 Mastomys coucha
GAGAGAGAGAGAGAGAGAGAGGTGGTGGTGGTGTGGCTTAGGATTACTGAGCCAGTTCAGACTCTGCCACTCCAGGCCAAGCACCTATCCTTTGTCACTTAGCTTTACACACTACCACTCACAAAGGCCATCCCTCAGCACAGATGCACCTGGGCATAGCCTTGTCTGTGCCTGCACACACAGACACCCACCTGCCATGACAGATTGTCTCTTATGCTCTGCCAGTTACACAGCCGGCCGGCTCATACAACTCCTTACCCTTCGTGTCGTCTTGTCTTGGGTCCCCCCTAGACATGCCTAGGGAGGAGAGGCATGGGGCCCAGGCTCTCCTGGAACGTATGAGCCGAGGGGCACCAGGCTCGGACAGTGCTCTTGTCCCTCTTCTGCCCATCCCTGTTCCTATCATCAGAGCTGCTGGACTCTCTGCTCACACCCTCTCTGGGCTGACAGGACTGTGGAGGAAGCCATCGCTCTGGGGCAGAGGGAACCGTGTTCTTGCTTCTTGCACATGGGGTAGGCTGCTGTAGTCGCTGCAGGAGACAGCTGATCCTTTTCCTGCCCTGCTTGCCCTCCACGCCCACCCCTTTGCCCATGTTGGAAAAGGCTTTCTTCCAGGAGGCCAGGATAAGTATGGCCCCGGGTGCAAAAGCTCCAACCCAGAGGCTTGGAGCCTGGGGCCTGGGAGCAGCTACCTCTGACAGGTGTTACATCCCTTTTTCTGCCTGGGGCTGCCACGAGCCTCTGTTGCTACCATGTGTCTCGGGCTTGCAGGGTTAAGCTATAGCTTGGGGTGCACAGCCCTTTTAGGCGAAGGCCCCCAATGCTGCCACCTAGGAACCTGTTCTGTGGACACAAACACTGGGCCCTCTCGTACCAAGCCACCAGGCTCCCATTGTCCCCTCTTCTCAGGGACCCTGTCATTGCTGCCATCTCTCATCCCAGCCTAGAGGGGGCGGGAACTTTACTCTCTCCCCTCTCCTTCACGCTTCACATCTAATCTGTCACCAAGTCATCACGCTCAGCGTTACTTGTGACATTGCTGTGTCCCTAGCCTTCTCTGCTTCCTCCATTCCCATCTCCTTTATCTCCCACCTGGCTGGCCATCCCTCACTCATCCCCTCCTCTTCTCAGCCGAAGGTCTCTAGAAGCCTAATGTGGGACTCTCCAGGGCCTGCATGTAGAGTCTTAGCCCTGGTCTGGGATGGGCATGGGTGGGGGGGGCATGAAGGAAACACCTGATGGATGCACCCAGAGGTCAGCTGCGTTGCTAGGCTAGGCCTGCTTCTGGGCTTGGCTCTAGCAGACTAGCTGTTTCCAGATTTGCAGGATGTGGTGCCACCTGGCCTTGCCAGTATGCTCCCCGCTTGGCATCCCAGCTCCTTGGCTTTGTTCTGATCCTGGCTGGGCCAGTTTATTGCTGCTAGTCTCTCAACTTATCCATCCTTGAGCTGGAGGTCTCCTCCCAAAGCTTCCCCACTTCCTCGTCCACGGGGGCTCCGTGATGTGCTCTGGGTAAGCTAAAGGAAGCGGGAAGCCTCTGGTCCTGACGATGACCTCTCCAGCATTTCCCCAATGTAGCCATTGCCTGCAACATTGTATACCCTGCTCTCTGCCCCTGACGTGCTCTGAATCACTGCCAGCCAACTGTTTAATGCTTTTCTTCCTGTTCTTGGTTGGAGTTTGGGCTTGCAGGCCAAGCAGGGAGGAAGAGAGAAATGTAAGCCACTTCAACAGTGGCCCGTTCTTATTCCTGACTCTGAACTTCCCCACCCTGTCAGAGTCAGGCCCCCCGCCCCATGGGGGCAGGCACCATGCCCAGGAAACACATATATGTAGACGTGAGTACATGTTAGGGAACCACTCACAAGAGTGTGCCCGTGTGTTGAGCAGGTTTCCCCAGTGGGTACGCTCTCCGTCTTGATATCGATTTCCTTAGAGTAGTGTTTTCTTGTGCAAATAGCGTTGATGCCAAGATTTGGGTTTCTAGGCACATCACAGGTAGTGTCTGACCCCAAGACTGGGCATCTGGGCCTCAGTGTCCCTTGTCACTGAGGAGGGAGCCCAGCTTTCTATAATCATTCCTACCAGTCTCCTTTCCCTTACCTGCTGCGAATGAGGGTCCTCTTCTCTTAGGGGACGTCTGGCCTCTTTCTACCATGTAGGACAGGGCAGGGATATTAGAGGCAAATAGAGTTGTCTTGCAATCTATGCCTCAAGTCACTGGACAAGTAATGGTTGCTTCCCAGCCCATTTCCACATGTGTAGACGGGGTCTCTTATTCCTTGGTTAATGGTAGTGAACTGTACCCAGAGTGCACTGCAGCATCTTGCAGGTGCTCAGGCCTTCTTTCTTCTGCTTCCATTTTCCCCTGGCATTGGAGACAATGGGTTAGAACAGAGTTGGCCCTTAGGTTGTAGCAGGGCCCAGGCTCAGACACAGGACAGAAGAGGTTCGCATGAACAACAGTACTCTGTATCCAGCCCGCTTGGGCTCAAAGGGTTTTGTCTGGCAGGTTCTTGCCATCACTTTTTGGTTCAACCTGTCTCGGGACCGTACGCCGACTTCATCTCTGACATACAGGGTGTGGCTGTAATCCCTGGGCAGATGTGAATCCTAGTTTGGGCTCTGCCATTTGATTGCTGTGTGGTGTTGGACCAATCACTCAAACTGTCCGGATTGAACTTGATGATTTGCCACAGGGCAGAGACTGATGCCAGGGAAACTGCCCCTGGAGCCTGGGGTGGACTCAGCATACAGTAGCAGTCTGTCCTAGGAACTGTTCGCCTAAGACACCATCTGTCCTGGCAAAGGCTGACTGTGTCGCCTGGGAGCCATGTGGGTTGTGGGACAAAACCAAAGGTGGCTGTAAGAAAAAGTAAGGAAGTTGGGTCCTGCTGCAGCTGGTGAACAACTCCTGTGCTTAACAGGGACCCCAAGGTCAGGATGCTAGTGTTGAGGGCCTGCCCCTCTTTCAGACACTGATGCCAAAGGCCACAGGAAGATTTTGACCTCAGAGCCCCATATCCTAGGCAGCTGGGGGAGCTGGTAGATGTGGGAGTTGGCAAGCTCTCGGTAGAGGCACCGGGTTGCTTAAGGGTTCAAATTTACATAACCAAATAGGCAGCCATCCCTTATGAGCTCCTCCCGGGGTCCTGTGCCCTCAGCACCTGCCATTGCCTCTAAATCCTCACCCTGGATCCTGCTCCTCCCTTCATGGCTTCACTTTCAGTGTGTAAAATGCATCCCTAAGAGACTCGTCTTACAGGAGCGTTGTGCCAGCACTGAGGGAAGCAGTTGACTGTGGTAAGGCAGGGCAGGAGGCTCCATCCTCTGGGTAGGAACCAGGGGAATCTGGCTGTCTAGAGAGGACAGAGCAGAGGGGCTAGGTCGGGTAGCCTAAGGGGAGGATCCTCGTTTTTTCCAGGATAGGGTTGGCTTGTTTTTCTTTGCTGTTTGGATCTTGAGGGCCGGGCATGTAGACGCCATCTCCCCCTCTTTCTAGGTGTGGTTCCTGACAGGCTCACATAAGATTGGGGGTCCAGAGAGACTCAGTGGATTCTGGGGAGGCCTGCGTGGCAGCTGCTCCTTACAGAAGACCATGAAGGGGGGACTGAAGTCTTTGGGCCCATTTTGGTAGGGGAGGAACCCTGAAAATCTTGCCTCTTAATTAGATCGTGGTGGGAGTACCAGAGGTGAGCCATCGTTTTGACTGGTGAGCCCCCAAAGCCGTTTTCCTCAGTCTGGATGCCTCTCTAGAAGATTCAGGGTCACCTTGAGCTCCAGGCAAATACGCAGCTGATTGGGGAAGGCAGGGCTAGCGCGTCTGTCTGTATTGACATACCTGAGGGAGAGTGCAGGGACCTTGGAAAAGGGACTCCTGTCCCGGTATCCCACCCTCACCCTAAAGCCAGGTTGCAAAGTGAACTCTTGGTGTCCCTCCCTAGCATGTCCACCCGGGACCATGTAGGGGGAGTAGCCCCGATTAGACTCCACCCTCTCCTACTTGGGGCGGAGCCCGACGAGGCCCAGGCGTAGAAGATCCTCCCCAGGTCTGCGTTTCTTTCCCGCCCCTTCTCCCCTTCTCTCGTGATCGTGCCTGCTGTGTGACCCGATCCCACAGCCTCCAGACCCGTTCACCTCTCCCCGCGACGCGACCGTCAGGGTGGCTGGGTAGGCGGGGTTCCTCCAGCCGGTGAGGCTGCGGGACACGTGGGCGGCCGTGGCCCGCAGTTGCCCCAAGTCAGTGAGACCCGGAGCCCGGGATGCAATTAGCTTGCTGCGGGAGGGGCGCGCCCATCGGGCGGTGTCCAGACGGGCGGGAGGCCTGCTCTGTGGTCCCCGCCCCGTGCGGCCTAATTAATGCGTGGCGAGCTGGGGCCGAGCCGGGAAGGGGCGGGATCCCTCCGCCCGCCAGCCCGCCCGCGGCCGCCCGCAGGATTAGCGGCTCTTTGTTCAGGGTCTGTTAACAAGTTCCCGGCTGAGCGCTTGGCTGCCGCCTGGGAAGCTCTGTCCGGCCTCCTCCCTCCGTCCGTCTACAGCCCTGTCCCCTACCTTCTGTGCCCCGACCCCTTAGACGTGGGGTGAGGGATGTCGTCCCAGACCCGGGACAGGAGGATGCCTCCCACTGTCCAAGCGTCTCGTGTAGGCGGAGGCTATCATTCCCATTTTGCAGATGAGGCAGCACCCACTTGCTCCAAAGCCCAGCATCTTGGCCAGGCTGGAGCCCCAATCTAGAGCTTTTACGCCCTACACAATTTTTTTTTTTTTTTTGAAACGGGCTTTCTCTATTAAGTATCTCTAGCTGTCCTCTAGATCAGGCTGGCCTCGGACTCACAGAGACCCTCCTGCCTCTGCCTCCCGAGTGCCAGGATTAAAGGCAAGTGCCACCAAGCCTGGCTTCCTAATGCCTTTCCCCGTCTGCTGAGAGAGAGCTCTAGAGTGGGGAGAGGAAGGCGACTGTAGACTATAACTACCTTTTGTTTGTTTTTGTAATTGACTTCCTGATGGTAGTAAGTGCTAGGCTCTGCCTGGAGGTCTCATCAAAACCTTGAGACAGACCATCACCCATCAGGTAGAGGAGGTCATCCCCATCTATGGAAGGTGCCTGCAGACAGTGGCAGCTATGACCACATTACAGCCTCTGTCCTGTGTCCCTGTCCCATTGGCCTTCCCAGTGTTCCCTGCCCTGCTGGAAGGAAGCCATGGTTTGTGTGTCCTTCCCGCCTTTTTAGTTCACATCTTGCCACCTGATCCCGACTGATGTCTTGTGTCCTTATTTCTTACACCTGGAGTAGGCCAGGGCACAGGGTGTGATTATAATTAGGGAGTTGGTTCTCACCTTATGCCCTGGAGTTTCAAGCCAAAGGGACTTGTTCAAAATTCACTTTATTATAATGAGGTAGAATCCTTTCTATGACATCCTCTGGGTGTTTCCGGGCCATTTCTTCTGGGGCTACACTAGAAAACTTCCCCCTCGTTAAGCCAGGGTACCTGCCTGCCCCATTTGCCCTTCCCAGGCCACATCTCCAGCCTACTCATGGATGTCTCATCCAGTGCAGCTAGGAGCAACCCCCCCCCCGCCCCCTCCCTGCACGTGCTCGCACGCTCCTTCCACTTCTCAGAAGCTCGTCACACTGACAGTAGCTCAGGACCAAGCAGCGTGGGACACTTAAGTGCATCTGTGACAAATATTTGAAAAAGTGAACTCTTGTTGAAGCAAAAATAGGGAATTTAATGGCAGATATAACTGTAAGGACTAAGCTGGATCCAAAGAGAACGATGTGATAAGACCCATCCTTCAACTCGGTTCTTTGGCCATTGGTGTCATCCCCCAATAACCTCGCCCTTTGTGGTCCCTAAGTGGCTGCCAGGGACTCCCAAGAGTTCAGCATCCTCATAGGCCCAGGCTGAGGGGCCAGAAATTGAGTATCTCTTCCCTCAGACACACTGCAAAGGCTCTAGTCTTCTTTTACTGGTCCAATTCATATGCTCTGCCCATGTGAGCCACCAATGGCCAGGATGGTGCAGATTGCTTGGGCTTAAGCCACAGTGCCACTGTCCTGTTGTCCAAACTGCTTTCCACTCCTGGAAGCTTCTAACCCAGGAGGCAGGGGTGGGAACAGCCATCTACTTTGCCCATTCACTTTATAACCTCACTGACTACAGCAAGGAGAAAAGCCCAAGGGTGGATTAGCCAGGGCTTCCTGCCTTTCTTGGCCCTCTTCTTCTAAGCCCCTACCTCCCCTGGACTCCCCTGTGAGCCTCAGCCAGACCTGTACCCTGACATCGCTGTGTAATGCCCGAACAACCCTCTCCTGTGGCCGTCTTCTGCCGGTGTGCTGTTCAGAGGCTGAGCCTGCTCGGATATCTTTGACCAACACTTTTCAAGAACCCTCCTTCCAGTCCTTTGGGACCCAGTTCTGGACTTCTGAAGACCCCTTCCCTTCAGACCCAGGCCAGCTTCTAAGAGTGGTTATCACTTCTCCCAGCAAGCAACAGGTTCTCAGAAAGGCTGAGAGACAATTTTCCCAATGTAAAATTTTTTAAAAGATTTATTTATTATTTATTTATTTATTTATTTTATGTGAGTACATTGCTGTCTTTAGACACACCAGAAGAGGGCATCAGATCCCATTACAGATGGTTGTGAGCCACCATGTGGTTGCTGGGAATTGAACTCAGGACTTCTGGAAGAGCAGTCAGTGCTCTTAACCCCTGAGCCATCTCTCCAGCCCATTCCTTTCTTTCTTCTTCTTTTTCTTAATAATAAGATTTATTTATGAGTGCTCTATCTGCATGTACACTTGCATGACAGAAGAGGGCGCCATATCCCATTTAAGGATGGTTGTGAGCCACCATATGGTTGCTGGGAATTGAACTCAGGACCTCTGGAAGAGCAGTTAGTGCTCTTAACCGCGGAGCCATCTTGCTAGTCCCTGATGTAAATATTTCTGCCACAACCTATTTCAAATGCCAGGTGGTGTCAGCTAGCTTATAGAACCCGGCTTCCGGAGCCTGGGGGCACTGGTTTCAGCATAGCACAACT
>NW_022196913.1:59520076-59524386 GCF_008632895.1 Mastomys coucha
CCCCCCGCTCTTTGAAGTGCTGACAGGCAAGCAGAGGACATGTCTCCTGACCTTGCAGGGCCTCCAGACTGCTGCTAGCCTGGAGCCTCTCCTGTTGAGCCACGGGTAAGAAAGTCAGTCAGAGGGTGCTGGTTTGGGTTCAGCACCTCACCCTGCTTGAGTTAAATCAATTATATAAGTCCTCTGTGCCTCAGTTTCCTCACCAAGAAGGCTTCTCTGGATATGGTTACCAGCATCAAGTGAGTGCTTCTCTGGGAACATCCAGGCCCACAGCAAATGTTTGCTGGGTTTGAGCTACTGCCTCGGCTGTGTCCCCAACTCTACACACGGATGCTCTTCAGCTTCCGTCTCCTGGATTGTGTGTGTGGGAGATGGGAGTCTTGCTTGACAAAACAGGCAGAATGTGTCAAGGCCTGGCATTTTGGGAAGGTGCTCATTCTGGGGTAACAAACACTCACATGTGGGGGCTTGGGACAGAAAGCTGAGGAGGTGTGTGAGTCATGCACAGCGCCTTGGCCAGGCATGACTTGTGACAGCCTAGAAGCCAAGTCTGGTCCCCAGGATTGCAGAGTAGCGCCACAGTCACATTTAAGAGCCAAGGGAGGCTGGGAAAGGACAAATCACTCGATGTCCTGGAGCTTCAGAGAGCGCCATAAGCCAGGATCTCAGCTTGTGGAGGCCAGAGTCACAGGAGGAAGTAGAGAGGGACAGGCCATTGTGGAGATGGCATGCCTGTGAGAGAGGCCTGCTGGAGCAGACGGAGCCCGTGGGGGGCCGGCAGGCAATAGAGCCAGGAGTGACAGGCAGTGAGCAGTGTTTAAGGAAGATTAATCTGGCGGTACGCAGAGGATGGATGGCTGCAGAGAGAGGCTGGAGGCAAGGAGACCAGCCGGGAGGCTGCTGCGGTCATCCAGGCAAGAAATGACAGAGCCTCCCTTCCCAGTGAGCAGGCAGCGAGGCTGGAGTGAGAGAGATAGATGTGGGAGACACTGCTGCATCTGGATGGCTGTGTGTGGAGGGTGGCGAGGAGGGGGAGGAGGCAAACATGATTCAGAGCTCTGAACCTGGGGAAGCACTGTCAGAAACAGAATAGACAGGGAGCCGGGCTGGGGGAGAAGTGTTCAGAGTTGTGGGTCCACGGTGGTCACCCCACCTCACCCCACCAGGCTGTAGCTTATGTGTGCACTCGCGTTATAAGCAACAGTAACTGGCTCTGGCCAAGCTGAGTGTGGTAACCACATTAGCCTAACCTAAAGTCATGTGCTAAGAGAGCAGCCCTCCTAAGGACTGGGGAGGGAAAGCCAGACTAGTTAACCGAGGACAGCGGCCTGCTCTGCGGTGAGTGAGTAGCTGTTTGGCTATCTGGAGGAGACACGTGGAGAAAGGCCACCCTAACAAGCAAGGTGGACGTGGCCTTGGCCCTGGGAATGTCTGCAGAAGGCCCTAGCAGGACTCAGTAGGGAGAGCGAGGATAGGTGGGGTGGCCTCAGTAAGACCCTGTGGTAAAAGGGAAAGGGGCTTTGCATACCAGACTTACTCTCAGCCTCTGCTGGCCTTCAGAAGACCCCTTCCTTGGGGAGCTGGGCTCCTTGCAGTGATGTGCCAACTCCCAGGGTTTGGGATTTCTCTGCTCCTCGTTGTTTAGATCTCTTGACACACTTTCTCTGCACACAGCACCTCCACACCCCTCCGATGATGTGCTCCGGGTGGGACTTTCTGCTAGGGTGACCCAGTTCCCCCACAGGAAAGAATTTGACCCAGGCTAGCCAAACCACAGAAGGAACCTGCACACAGTGATGGGTCCAGTGTGGCCACAGCCTAAGATCAGTCAATCAGGAAGTAGAGGAGATAGCAGGCTGAGGCAGAGGGCCAGGACTATTTCCTCCTATGTGGCAAGAGCTTACACAATGTGTAGAGAAAGGCCAGAGCATGGGAGAGCTGGGAGAGGCAGAAGGAGACTGTCTTGGAGGCCCCAAGGCCCCAGAGATTGGTCTCTGCAGCTCTCCATGCTGTGAGCTAATCCAGAAACTTTTGAAGCTTGATCAAGGAACTTCCTGCTGTAAACTTATACTGGATGAAATGTTGGGTCTTGGTGCCCTGCACCCTTAAATGGCCTGATACAGGATCCAGGAGGAAGATAAAGTCCCCACCCAGAGGTGGCCAGGAGGCCTGTAGAAGGGTGTTCAGCTCTGAACAGCAGCTCTGAAAAATAGAGTCCACATGGAAATCCGATCACAGGCTTCTCTTGGTACATCAAAAATGTCTAAGCTGGGCCTGGAGAGATGGCTCAACAGCTAAGAGTGTGTGCTGCTCTTGCAGGGGACTCGGATTCAGTGCCCAGCTTCACAACCACCTGCAAATATAGATCTCCCTCCCCCCCCCGCCTACTCCCCCCCCTCACTCACACACACACACACACAGACACACAAACACACACACACATACTCACTTTATTATTTATTTATTTTATGTATATAAGTGCATCATTGCTCTCTTCAGACACACCAGAAGAGGGCATCAGACCCTATTGCAGATGGTTGTGAGCCACCATGTGGTTGCTGGGAATTGAACTCAGGACCTTCAGAAGAGCAGTCAGTGCTCTTAACCACTGAGCCATCTCTCTAGCCTCACAATACACGCTCACTTTAATAAAACTTTAAAATCAAGCCGCCGTGAGCCCATTGGCTTGGCTAGAACTTGCCGTCACTTTAGTAGGCATCATCCCTAGTGACCGTGTATCTCCATTTACTGCTCTGTGTGCCTTCATTGCCCATGCATCAGGGTCTCAAATGCCTCCTCCCACATCCACTTTCTGGCTTTGTGCATCCCCATAGACCCTAGGGATCTATGCTTAGGCAGCCCTCTGCCCAGTCTAACCCCTGCCCTGTACACATGCACGCATGTGTGCACCCACATGCCCTGCTCTCCCCACTGGTTGGTCACACTGAGGCTGCCCGTCCATACTATGGACATCGCTAGGTGTAAGTGCATGGGTCACATGCCAGTCCCTTCCCTTCCTGCTCCCAGAGCTCCTGCTCAGGTTCAGGTGGTATCCGGAGACCAGCTCTGAGATGTGGGCAGGGCAGGAAGCACATGTGTGAGACCTGTCATAAGAAGCAGGTGGTGGGCACTGTGAGCTTGGATCCTGTTCTCAGGGGGACCTGGTGGGGGGGACCGGCCTCTGCTGAGGAAGAGGAAGGTTCTCAGTGGGGGAGGATTCTGAGAAAGCCCGAAGGCAGTCAAAGAGCAGTCAGTGGGGACTGTGGAGGAGTTAGGGGAGACCTCAGTGAGCCAGGGAAGGTGTGTGTGGACATAGAGGCCACTTGGAAATTACAGAAAGGGGAAGGATATCTCAACTAGAAGGCATGGAAGCCTTCTGGGGCTTCAGGGGAAGAATGAGCAGGAGTGGGGAGGCCAGGCATGGTTGCTGAGGGTTCACAATGTACTTATGTACAGGCTCTCTCTGAGATGGATTCAGAGCCAGGCCCCAGTTCTAGCTCTTTGGAAGATAGAATGGACAGACCAAAAGACCAAAGGACAGGGCTGGGCCATTGAGCAAGTGTATATTGAGCACCTACTGTGTGCCTAGCACCCAATTAATTGGGCACTACAGTTGCACTTAACAGAGCAAGGCCATTACTCCCCTCCCTCGGAGAACCCGCATTAAGGCTGGAGCCGATCCCAAACAAGTAGACAGAGTAAGATAATGAGAAACAGTTTTATTTAGGTAGAAGGTAGGCAGAGGGGCCGTGGAACCACAGGTGTGCTAGGTGGGAGTGGCCCTCTAGAGTCAGGGTCACAGGTGAGAGTGGATGATCCAGGGAGACCCCCTGTGGAACAGCATCTGAGCTGAGAAGGGTCGGACAAGGGAGGCAGCTGTGGGGTGCAGCAGAAGGTGCGTGTTTTGTTTTTCTGGTTTGAATGTGAGACTGTGTGAATGAAGAGAGTGCTCTGTAGTCTTTGTGTGATACTCAAAGCTGCAGAGACTTCCGGAAAGGCACAGTGGCGAATCAGAGTGACTGAGCGTTCCTCTGGGCCACATCTGATCTTGTTAACCGATTTGAGAACATCAGAAGGCCTGCATTATGTCACAGCTTGAGCCCAGGGCCAGACACTCCTCTGCTGTGGTTATACAACGGAAGGAAGGGCCTGGGCCTGGGTTGTTGTGGAGCTGATCACTAGACCTCAGGCAGGGCTGATGGTGGAGGGCACTAGCCCTCAGGCAGGGCTGATGGTGGAGGACACTAGCCCTCAGGCAGGGCTGATGGTGGAGGGCACTAGTCCTCAGGCAGGGCTGATGGTGGAGGGCA
>NW_022196913.1:59524794-59526067 GCF_008632895.1 Mastomys coucha
GGCTGATGGTGGAGGGCACTAGCCCTCAGGCAGGGCTGATGGTGGAGGGCACTAGTCCTCAGGCAGGGTTGATGGTGGAGGGCAGGCATAGGTGCAGGAAGAAGGCCAGGCAGGCTACCTGAGCCCTTTGGAGCTTGTGGATTGCCAGACAGAGGTCTGGGTGCCTGCTGTCTCCCTGACTTCTCATATCAAATACTAACATGCAAAATAACTTCAGAGAAGGTGTAGTGAAGAAGGACTGTGTGCGTGCGTGTGTGTCTGTGTGTGTGTGTGTATTAATGTGAAATTCACGTAAAATTAAAGCAAACAGTCAGATGACACTTGGAACACACACAGTGTGACTGTCATCTCCAACACATGGATTTTTGCCGTTCCTAATGAGACCCCATCTGCCACCCACTCCTTGTTCCTCCATGTTCCCAGCCCTGACCAACAGCGCTCTGCTTTAAGACTCTCTGGACCTGCTCATGCAAGTGGGACAGCGCCAACCAAGGCCTCTGTGACATAACATGGAGGTCACCCTACAGCAGGTCTTCATCCCCACTGATGGCCAAAAGTCCCCATGTGCTCTCCAGGCGCTTGGGGCAAGCATCTTTACTAATTGAGCCATGTTGCTAGCCCTACTGGATTTAAAGAAGCAAGTTTTTGTTTTCTGACACCACAGGCTGGTGAATGGTGTGGGTGACACAGAACACTTTCTGCACGGGAGAGGGAAGGAACCAAACCAACGGAATTCTGGGTAGCTGGCCGGACCTATGCATTCCCACCTTAATAAAATTAAGGTGGTATACTTGGGTATTCCTACAAAACAAAACAGAAAACAAGGTGGGCAGGGAAGGCCAAGGAGAAAGAAGGCCCGAGGGCGGTGTGGGAGGACAGTGGGGCAGAGCTCTCCACATCAGCCGGGAGGACTCTGTAGACTGTCACAGCTGTCATTGGACTATTTTCCCCAGAGAACACTGGGTAATGCAGCTGCCTGAGGTGATGGGGAGAGGAGGGAGGCAGAGGTCAGAAGTCGGGTCACTTGCCAAGGGGACAGGAAAAGTGGGGGAGGGGAGAGAAGACAGAAGACCCTGAACATCTGTGTGCTGAGAGAGACACTGTTAAAGAGCACCGGCGCTGAGAGCCAAGTGTCCTGAGAGAGGAGTGTCCATAGCCCTGTTTCTACGAACCTTTTCTGCTATACAGGGATCTCTCCCTCTCCCTCCCTCCCTCCCTCCTTCCCTCCTTCCCTCCTTCCCTCTCTCCCTCCTTACCTCCTTCCTTCTCCCCC
>NW_022196913.1:59526327-59573170 GCF_008632895.1 Mastomys coucha
CCTTCCTTCCTTCCTCCCTTTCTCCCTTTCCTTTTGTCTTTTTGTGCTTTTCATTAATAGTCTGCTCTGGAAGTCCTAGCTTCATTTTTCTGTATAACTGGAGTTGAAAGAAAATCATCCAGAGGTCTAAAGTGAACCGCCAGCCTCGCGATCTCTGGCCCAGAGGCTGAAGAGCCTATTTATTGTGTGCTCCTACTTTTAGCTGTTGCAGGCCATGCTATTTTGAACATTTCCGTACCAGTATTTGCTTAAATACCTGCTTTCCATCCTCCTGGGCACACTCCTAGAGTCGGGTTGCTGAGTCAGGTGGCTCTTGCACTGAACAGGCTCAGGAAACACAGCGTTAGACGCACCACTTTATATTCCTAACCAGCAATGCATGGGTCTCCCGATTCTTCACACCCCAATGCCTATCTTTGAAACATTGAACTCTTGTAAAATTGTTTTTCTCATCTCTTGGTGCACTCCTTTGTTGGTCCCAGAGTCTGCAGGTGGCTTGTCTTCGAGGGAGGCCAACCAGCTCTTCCTGGCTACATGGTGCAGAATGGGCAGGCACAGGAAAGTAGGGGCAGCTGAGACTGGCCCTGTAGCTGACAGGTAACAGTGAGCTGTCTGATTTATGGGCCTCCTCTGCACCACTCCCCAAACCAAGAGCTGGCCTCTCCATCCCTCCTTTCCTCTGTGTGTGCATGCGTGCATGTGCACAAACCGCGCGCACACACACACACACACACACACACACACACACACAGTGCGCACACACATATGTTTCTCACCACCAGGATAAATGTAGCTACCAACAATACTGGTGCTAATTTGTCAGTCCAAGGCTGTGATCGCGAATACATTAGCATCTTCACGTGAAAGCATTTCATTTTTTTAGTGATTAAGAAGTATTTGTCTTAAGCATTAGGGTGCCATGTTGTAGGCCTCCCGGGCAGCGGAGGGGAAGGTGAGGGAGTCCCCAAGTATGATAGCCTTGTTGCCTGTGTAAGTAGTTATCACTCCACCCTTCCGAAGCTTCCTGGGTGTGGGGGTGAGTGTGCCCAAGGCAGACAGGTAGGTAGCAGGGTGACAGAGTGAAGATGGTGGAGCCTGAAGATGCATCCTCAGATGCAGGTCTGGAGCCTAGGAGCTTCCACCTTCATCTTCTCCATTTCTCCATGTCAGACCCAGCAGCACACAACGTTCTCTGCCGTAGCGACTTCATGACATTATCAGCAATGGGGTGGGCCTTCTTAATTACATTGTTTCCTTCTTTATTTTACACCTCTCTCCACTAAAGCTTACATTTCTCGAGGGCGGGGACTGTGGGTTTTTATGCTCAATGCTCGTGTGTGTGGGGGTGGGGAGGGGGGTGATGGATGATCTGTGGGAAGTAGATATTTTCCCCCCTCTTAAAGATTTATTTATTATTATATAAGTACACTGTAGCTGTCTTCAGACACTCTAGAAGAAGGAATCAGATCTCATTACAGATGGTTGTGAGCCACCAAGTGGTTGCTGGGATTTGAACTCAGGACCTTCAGAAGAGCATTCAGTGCTCTTAACCACTGAGCCATCTCTCCAGCCCAAGGGAAGCAGATATGTTAATGGGTTGGTTCTCACAGACCTGACCCTTCTCTCTTCTCTGCCACTCTCACTCCAAGGTGGTCTGTGCCTCCCTCTCTGGGTGTACCAAGAGCCACTGCGAAGGGTTCCCCAGTGCGCGGACTGTCTCCTCTGTCTGCTGTTGACAGCCTTCTTGGTTGGGATCTCCCATTCTTTTTTTCTGGGGCTTCCAAGCTATGTGGCTCTCTCTTGTCTCTAAAGGGATGAAGGACATGCCTGCAGGGTTCTATGCCTTCTAGTGTACTGACCAGTGTGTGTGTGTGTGTGTGTGCGCGTGTGCATGTGCGTGTGCGTGTGTGTGTGTGTGTGTGTGTGTGTGTGTGTGTGTGTAATGTGCATGTACATGTGTGCGAGAACCAGGCTTCTCCCTGCAGGCCTCTCTCTGACAACCATGTAGAAGGCTCCTTGTACCCTACTCTACCTCCCAAACTCCCGTGGCCCCGCCTGCACTCTGTGTGTCCCCAGGTCAGCCCCTCCCCCAGGCTCCCACCCCCTCAGTGAAAGGCAAATAACTGGAAGCTTTTATCATTCGGCAGAAGCAACATCAGAAAACAATTATTGTTTTAATTACCTGCTGTCGCCGTACAAGACAGGGAGGTTGTAAAGTGTGATGGAATCTTTCATGTTAATGGACGCCAGCCTGCACCAGGCCACGATTTATGTGGATGCAGCTGGCAACTGGCGTCAACCGGTGTGGAATCTCTAAAGGCCCTCCGCATCTCCGTGCCTGCACCAGGTACCCCTATTGCCCATCACCTGTCTGTCTAACGTGGCAGGGACACCTACCTTCTCTTCCCAGGAAAGCCTGCAGCCAGCAAACTGGTGCCCAGGGACCCAGCATCCCTTTAAAGGGAGACTGCTGGGTTGGTACCTCTTGCCACTCGCACGAAGAAGTGCTTGTGTGGGTACAGGCCGATGGCCTCTCTGCAGGCCTGCTCACCCTGCTGTATCCTGCACACCCCTCGACACACCCGGGTGGTGTTCTGGTTCCATATTGGATTTCTTCCGTGCTGGTCCTTCTCGGAAGTCCTATTAGCCCACCTTGTTTCTGCTTCCCCTCCCCGACTTGTCCCTCGGAGATCCTGGCCACTGAGTCGTGCTTCTTGGCTGAGGTCTTCAAAGGCCTTCCATATCCCCTGTTGTACAGTCCTCATTTACACACATCGTCCTCTCCAGTGGCCACGGCAGCTGTGTTTGGACCCAGAACTGACACTCTTGCCCTGAGCACATCCACGTACATTTCTTCATTGAGGCCTCATAATGGAGCTTTGAAGAGGGCTGTGAGTATGGGCCCATCTTACAGATGTGAAGACAGAGGCACAGAGAGGTCAAGGGTCAGGCTAAGTCTGCACAGAAGAGCCAATGTGAGGACTAACCCGGTTAGTGTTGGAACCTGCTCAGGACAGTATCGGGAGGGAAATCCACGCCTGGCTGGGTTTGATTTTATTTTTAATTTTTGAGAGGATGTCTTGCTATGTTGCTAGGTTGGCCTTGAACTCTAAGGTTCAAGTGATCCTCCTGCCTCAGCCTTCTGAGAAGCTCTGTGGGCATACCTGGCTTCATTTTGGCTCTAACCACAACTTTTATTATTATTACTGTTTGACCTGGAGTTTCCCATTTAACTGCATACCTCACTTGTCCTCACCTGTAGAATGGGTACATTGGGGTCATCCATTGTCATGGTACTGGTCTGTAACCTTAGGCTGTGAAGATCAGTAGGATCCATGTCGTACGAGGATCCTGTTACCTCCATATTAAGACGTTTCATCCCTTCCAGAGAGGATGAGAGCTTCAACAGCTGGAAACACTGTGACCAAATTCGTTCTTTAGAAAGATCACAGTGGAGGATGGGAGGGTAGAGAAAGAGCACCAGCCAGCCAGAAAGGACAGCAGGGCTCGCTCCCCCTGGGGAAGGGATAGCTCAAGGGCCTGGGGCAGCCTGGGGCAGCCTGGGGCAGCCTGGGGCAGCCTGGGGCAGCCTGGGGCAGGCTGTCTTCTCTCAGCACACACCTGTTCAAGTCCCCTGGCAGGTGAATCTGGCATCGGGAACCAAGGTCCTAGCTAAGGCCAGGGAACGGAAAGCTATCTGGAGTAAAAAGCAGACGACCGGAGAGCCAGCTCCTCCTCAGAGCTGGCTCTCCCAGACAAGCCCACTCGGGCTGCCGTGTGCGAGCAGGTGGGGTTTCTCCAGGCCTCCTCAGAGCTGGCTCTCCCAGACAGGCTGGGTGCAGGTGGCGGGCTTGCCCTGGACGGCCTCACTTACCAGTTTACTGGCTTGCCCACCTGTTCTTCCATGCATCCGCTCATGTCTTCAGTGCTTGACAGTGCTGCTGTCTGCTCTGGGCTCTGAGCCTCCCCACCTGGGCTGCCGGGATGTCCAGTGACACTGCATGCGTGCCCTCATGGAGCTGATATTCAAGTGCAGGGGGCAGGCAACACCCCAGTGAACAGATGAAGACATGAAATAATTACACGCTGTCAGGCATGCAGAAGAGAACAAAGGAGCTGAGACATGGTCCCCCTCCTGTCCCTGTCCTGTCTGTGGCTGAGAAGTGGCTCTCTGCATGTAGGCCCTGCGGTGATACATGGACGGCATTAGTGGGCCAGCCTGCCTGATTCGTCTCCCTGTCTTTCCTGGATTACTGTCCCACTTTGGCCATCGCTTCAGCCTCTAATATATTCCCCACGGCCAGGGAGGGACCATTCATTTAAAGATCTTTCTGTTGAGTCTTCTGTGGACCCTAAGGGGAAGAAAAATGCCTAGAGAGAGAAAAAGTGGGTACCAGAGAGATCTGATGTCAGAACTGTAAGAAACAGCACAGAGTTTGCTAGGGTCAGACTTGTGTCCTGTCTTCTGATGGTCCCCATTTGCCCTCACCCCTCCCTTCCTCTACCTGCCTCCCAGTGAGCCTAGCCCAGTCTCTTGGAGAGAAGCTGTGCAGTGCTCTGGGAGATGGCGTCTCTGATTACAATTCAATTTGCCAGCATCTCCTCCCTCCTGGGTCTCTGAGGAGCTGTGCATTTGTTTTGAAGGCTCCTGTGGGAGCACCGTCAACATTCTGGGCCAGAGCTGCTGTCAGTCTGGGTCTGTCGTGTACCAGTGGTAAGGAGACACTGAGCGAAGCTGCAGCCACAAGGCAGGTCAAAGACGCAAGGGGACAGTCAGACCTGCGTGGGCCCTTTAGGGCACTTGTATGACATGGCTGGGAGTCACCATCTCTTTGGGACTTCGAGTGGCTACTGCATCTCATGGAAGTGTTCAGAAATCCCAGACTTTGCAGGCAAGCCCCTCACTTTATGAGCAGCGCTGTCAAGGAGAGGTGAGGTTTGGCCTGGGTCACTTAGGACAGGGGTTCTCACACAGCACTTGGGCCTGAGGATTGGGGCTCACTGGCTTGTACACCTAGAAGTGGACATTGGCCCTGGGCACCAGGGATGGATGCACCCATGGGTGAAGGTGACCTTGCTGCCAGCTCAGGAAGCCTGCCTGCCCTTCATGGCCAGCCCCCCGCCACAGGGGAGGCACTCAGGGCTTCCTGCCAGTCCCATCTCTGCCTATCAACAGTGGCCACTGGCCAATGCAGTATGAAAGTCCCCTACAAATGCTCTTGGGTGGGAGCCATTGGGCCCCTACTGGTAGTCAGGAGCAGCCTTCGTCCAGGATTCTCCAGCCACCGAGGTCCAAGTTTCAGGAGAGCCCCTGTACCTTTCCCATAGTTGCAGATGCTCGATAGCCCCTCATGCGTTTCTCTCCTGTGCTGGCATTTCCTGCGTGGCTCTGGCTCCTTCCCTTCTGTCAAATCTATGAGCTAACTGGGCTCTGCAGAGGACGGCTCTGAGCTCCCGATGTGCAGGTGTGTGGCTGAGCAGGGAGGAGGGCAGCATAGAGATGAGCATTACCACACACACACACACACACACACACACACACACACACACATGCACCTGAGCAGGAATGGAGAGGCAGCCCTGTATAAAAGTGTCTCAGAAATGGGCTCATCTGGAATTCAAAGCAACTGTTTTCTCATTGATAAAGAACTGACAAACTGAAAGAAAAGAAACAAAAGGTTGGCCAGTCAAACAACCGTCTTGGTGAGAATCAGAGATGTGCTTTTGGGCAATGAATCAAAGCTCCTCTCTCCTCTCTCTCTCTAACAATCAAATAAAATATCTGGAAGACTTTGGGTATGTATGAAAAAATATGGAGTTTAAAGTTAAATCTCAACTCTTTGGGGTGATGGTAAATGCCAGGCCAGTGAAAGATGGCTTTCAGGGAGGTCTCACCTCAAAGGCAGTGGGCTGGACAGAAGATGGCACTGAGTGTGGATGGGGTCACATCATGGAGGCTGTCTAGGTAGAGGGGACTTGGGGCATAGAATGACAGCAGTGCACTGGACGGGATGAGGAGGGAGCTGGGGAAGTTATCCATGTTCCCTCTCCCATCGCAGGGCTGAGGACAGATGTAGCCTGCAATGTGGCCCCGTGTGGGAGGTATACCCATTAGAGTTGGGGGAGGGGATGGTCACAGATTGACTGGTGGGCTATAGAAACTCAATTTGCACATCTGTGGAATGGAGGCACTGACCTCCCGGTGAGAGCTGGACTTACAGAGATGTGAGAGCAGCTGAGAGCCCAGGAATGACACTGTGCAGGAATGGTGACATTCCTGAAAGCTGAGTGGCTGTCGAGACAGCTGTGTAGAAAGGAGACCAGTATATAAACTAAACCCGGTCCACCTGGGACGAGCTCAGAAGAAGAGTCCGTGGGGAAACAGGGAAGTCTATAGAATCAGCAAGAAGGGGCCACTCCTCTCCCTGGCTAAACCGCTGCCTCACAGGCAGCCCCCTCCCCACCCTGGCCCCCAACCAAGCTCAGGAGAAGGCAGGTTTAAAACCAATAACAGGAAATCCTGCTGTACTCGGCAGGGAACAAACTTTGAAAATCATTTCCCCTAGAGGTGATACAGGCTGGAAATATAAATTGCTTCCAGGGGGGTTTAGATACGTGTGTGGATTGTGGAGCTGGAATGGTTCCTGGGCAAAATTAGAGTGTGAGGAGGCCTCTGCCCCCTGAAGACGGTATCAGAGAGGGAGTCCCACCAGAGCAGGATGCCGGGGCAGCCATGACCACTTGCTTGCACTGTCTGCGTGCGAGTCTGCAATGAGGCACGCAGTGTCTTCCCATCTGATGGGGCTGCTTCCCCTCTCACAGCCCAGCTCTGCTCTGAGGCTCCTTTCCACCCTGTCCCCTGATCCCCACGGATACTCCAGTCCCCATGTGGAACCCTGTCTCCTCTACTCCTGCCCCTACCCCCGCTCCAGCCCCTATGTTGAGCTCCGACCTGTGGATTTTTCCAGCCACACACCCATGCCTGCACTTTCAGTAGTGCTGGCTTCTGCCTCCTACTCACTCAGCATCACAGGGAGGCCACCGCTCCCTCTGTGCACCATGAGACAGTGAAGGCTGGACTCACCCGCCTGGCTCTCCAGGGACTGCTATTGGTATGCAACCTGTCTCTCCAACTGTCTTCCCATTGCCTGTCTCTGCTTGGCGTGCTTTTCCAGAGTCCCCAGCACAGGCTTCTGGATTGGGCTGAGGTTTGAGCCCTTTGGGGACCCACAGTCCTGGAAAGCTTTGGGTACCAGGATGGAGACATGGTCATGAAGAGAGAACAGGCAGCTTGGGTCTCTGCCAGGTTATCTGTCTCACGCAGAAGGTCTTCTGGGAGTGACATGAACAGAGACAGAAAGGCTACGGCGTCTGCTTTTCCTCCCAGCTCCCAAGATGACTTTAGTTCTTTCCAAGCAAACACCGAGTCAGTAAGCTGTGAAGTTCGCAGGGACTGGTGCCGTAGTACCACGGACAGCTCCTGGCCTCTTTCACGTCCTTAAAGCTAGTTTAATTAGACCTGCACTCTGCCTGCTAAGACCTCTGGTAGCTCTTGAGGGGTCCCTGTCGCCACCTCTAAAAGCCCTCTGGAGAATTCACTCTTGCTGTATACCGGACACTGTTGCATGAGAAAGTTACTGTCAATAGGGCTGGCAAAAGGAGCTCCCTCTGTCAAAGGGAGCTCCCCCCCTTTGTGGGTAGAGACTCTCATCCTGTAGGCATCCACTGAAGTTCTCAGATCTTTTCCCAGATAAAGTGGTTGCTGTGGTTGGGTGTGGCCCAAGTGTCCCCAATAGTTCACATGCTGGAGGCTTGGTTCTCAGTGTAGTAGTGAAGAGGGTAGCGGGCCCTTTAAGGGGTGGGGTCTGAGAGATGTTCTTGGTATATTGGAGGCTCTGCTCTCAGATGAGGTTAAAGTAGTGTTCACAGACCCCTTGGTTCCCACACAAGGCTGATAATAGACAAGAGCACAGACGGCCCTCCCCAGCACTCTGGCTTCCTTATGGTGACCTGAGCTGTTGTTCCCAGGCACGCTTCTAATACTGGGATACCAGCTTCTATGAGATTCTCACCGGAGGTTGAACCAGGGAGGTTTCTCAACCTCCACAATTGTGGACTAAGGGGTGGGGAGATACAGCTAGCTCACTTGTCTCTAGCAAGTTCCAGGCTCCAAGTTCAGCCTGAGCACTACAAAAACAAAACTGGCAACTAAGTAAACCTCTTTCTTTATAAAGTTAGCCTGCCTGGGATATTCTGTTACAGTAACCAAAAAGTGGACTAATACTGTTACCATGCCTTCTAACAAACCCGATTTACTGCTTGACTCTGCTAAGAGGCGAGTGAGGTAGGAAGCAGGGGTTACTGGGCATTCTGATGGCTCTGGGAGAAGCCAGGGAGCCACTCTCCTACTAAGAAAGCCTTCTCTGCCTCCCCGGCGCCTAAAGAAATAGCATGTCCTTTACTCGAGTTCCTTTCTCATCTGCCTTGCCAGTTTCATCTTCCTGCCTCTCAGCTCATGTTTCAGACTTTGTAGCCAACCCCCTCAGTTAAGAATCTTCTGGTTGCAGTATGACAGAAAACTCAACTCAAATTGACTTAAACAGTAAGTAGGTGTTATTGATCCTTGCAACTGAAGAACCCACAGGTATAGCTAACTGAGGAAAGCCTGATGCCCAGGTGCAGTCACTCTCGACTATTCTCCCAGCCCCCAGTCTCTCCGTGCCCTCTGGTGACAGGGTGGCTGCAGCAGCTCCAACCCTCAATGCTTTGTCCTACTCCTAGGAGGACACTGACCCCTTTCCATGCATGTTCAGGTCAACTGCCACCCCAAAACAAGAGAGGCACTTGACTGGAGCCAATCAAGGATGCACCCTGGAGCACATAAGGCATAGGTCCATCCAAACCACTTGGCTAATTATGAACAGTGGTGGACCCCTGGAAGAAAATAGAGCTGCTGTTTATGGGGAAAGGAGAGACAGAGGTCAGGGATGCAGCTAAAGGCATCCAATAATGGCGCTGCAGCCCCCTTCTCTGTTCCCTGACTAGTTTGCTGTGTCCAGCCATTCCACCTGCTGATACCCAGTGCTCTTCAAAGGAGACCCTTTTGTCAACCGCCTCTCTGATGTCACATCCACTCATGAGATGCAGCTACCTCATTGGTTCCCACTTGAGTGAATGCTCCTCTGTTGTGGCCCCACCCTATACATCCTCCAAAGCACTTCATCTTTAGTGAGATGGAGATAAAGCTGGGTTGCTTAGCCACGGAGGCATCAGAGGAGGATGCTCAGAGCCAAGAAACCCGGAGCAACAAGGTCTGCAGGAACTGAAGAGAGTGGACATGTGTCCCAGGGCTGGAGCGATGGATGGCTGCAGCCACATTGGCTCAGTGGGGTGCTATGACAGCATCAGTACACCCCAAGAAGGCCACTGGTCAGGGAGAGCAGGGCTGTACTGTGCCCAGATCACAGAGCCTGGATTGGATCTAGCGTGCGAGTTCTCGCCCCTGAAGCTGCATGCTGGCTGGCATCAGGGTGTGCATGGCAGAAGTGGCCCAGTCTTTTCCCTCATCCCTGCTTCTTCCACAGAACTACAGGACATTAACCTGTGGACCTATGTTGTCTCTGTGGGGCTTTGTAAGGAGCCTATGGGTCTCTGGGAAAGGAGGAGCTGTGTGTCAGAGGGAGGAAGTTGGGGGGAGGGGCGACTTCGAAGCATCAGAGAGAGGTTGTGAGGGGCGTGAGGACATGGGGCTGGGTTGTGAATTGGGTGTGAGAGCCAAGAGCAGTTATTCATTTTCCACCAGCTGGTCTTACAGCATCCCTAACGAACCGCCCTCCCACTCCCCTCTGAGCTCCTGAGCTCTGCAAGGTGTCCCCTCCTCATCCCCTTCTCCCCTCTGGAGAGCCCAGCCTCTAGGGGTTGCTGGCTTTGTGCAAGGCTGGAGTGGCAGTGGAGTGAGAGGATTCTCTGTCCTGGGAGTCCCAGGAGTGATTCCTAACAGAAGCCAGCTGTAAGTGTAGGGAAGGTTCCTCCACCTGACCTTGCTTGTCTGTTCCCTGAGTCTGAGCCAAGAGGACTGACTGGGTCTAGGTCAACTTTAAACAAACAAACAAACAACCTCTTCTGTTTGGGACAAGTGGCACCAGAGGTGAGACCCGTCCCCATGGCCCACACTGAGGGCTTGGCTCCAGGACCAGAGAAGGCCACTGCCCTCCAGGCATGCAAAGCAGAAGAGGCTGAGCCACACACACACACACACTCTCTCTCTCTCTCTCTCTCTCTCTCTCTCTCTCTCTCTCTCTCTCTCTCTCTGCCTAGTTTTTGTTTCCTCTCCAGCTAAGAAGCTCCACCCCTTCCTTCACCAGAAATGGGGGTGTGGCCCAGCTGAGAGCGGCAGGACTTGGTCCTACTTGTCTTGCTGTGGGAACATCAGAGGCAGTTTTGACTCCTTAGCTAAACTTGTAGCGTCCGGGTTCAGAGCTCTCAGCAATGGTTAACTAACATAGCAAGCGCCCTGTGTCAGCTTTCATTTACTTCCTTCTGCCTACAGAGGTTCTTAGTGACAAAGGCCGTTGTGGGTGCCAATGGCAGGCCAGGACGTGGCAGTCTGGCACGTACTTCTAGCCCTGGGGGAACTGGAACTCTGACTGGGGCCTCTCACAGCCCCAGCACGGGACACAGAGGAGCTGTGGTGGCAGCAGAGCAGAGGCTTAGAGCAGACTCAAGCCAGACTGTCCTGCTCTGCTGCATCTTGCTCATTGTATGACCCAACACGAGTTGTAGTTTGTCATCCGCAAAATGGGAATAGCAAGAGCCACGGAGCTGTTGGGACACATGTTTGAGATGTCACGGTAAATAGAGACAAAGCATCCAGCAAAGGCAGGGTCGGTTACAAATTCAGCGCGGCCGCTGTGGCCGGCGGAGGTTGCTTGTGGAAGAACCCGAGAGAATAGGCAGATGCACTGTGATCCACCCACATTGTGATCCACGCTGTCCAGTGACAGAAAGTGTCACTGTGTGTGCAGAGAGCAGCCCAGGTGAACCACAGAAGCGGGGCACCGTGGAAGAAGCCTGACACAAAAACTACATGCTACATATGTCCATTCTGATACGTTCTAGAAAAGGCAGGTGTCACAGGATTGGTGTCTGCTGGGGAGTGGGGTGGGGCCAGCATTCTTCTCCCACCTGCTCCCACCCCCACCTCAGACTCGCTTCCCTCCTGCTGAGGCTGAGAGGCGCTCAGTGACACATTAGCAAGAAAGATGCCACAAGAAATAAAGTTTGTTATGAATTATTCTGTTTGGGGCTAATTATAGGCACAGAGGAGACGGGTGTTTACAGAGGCAGGAGGTGGGGGTGTGGGGAGAGGGAGAGGGAGAGGCTCCCCAAGCCGGAGACAGTTAAGCACATGAAGCTGCATAATGGGGTGGGGTGGATAAGGCACTTTAAAAATAAACACAACTGAACTCTGGTCCAAGGTGATTGAAGTGTCAGAAGGCAGATATGAGGCCCTAGGTGCTGGCAGACCCCCTGGACAAATCCTGGAATCTCAAGAGACACCAGGCTGCAGGACAGCCATGGGATGTCCTCTTCTGAGGAATGATTCTGGGTCTACACCACCTGCCCTTCATGGGGGGGCAGGGGGGAGGAGCACTGCTCTCCTGAGCCCTCCTCATGCCCTGCCTGAGGCAGTGGAAAGATGGTGTATCTCCACTCAGAGACCCTGGAGTTGTGTCTGCAGTGAGTTAGGAGGACACTGCAGAAGACCTGAGTTCAACCAGTGCCCTCTGGTTCCAGCAGGGTTGTGGGAGGGCCAGAGGGATTTTGACAGACAGCTGTCAGGGAAGCGGACCTGCATGAGGCCCCTACCATTCTTTCAGCAGGAGGCAGAAACTCAATGTTTGTGTGTAGCTGTGTGTGGTCTTTCCCGGTTGGTCAGAGCCTGAAGCCTAAGGCTAGTGGACTTCTGCCCCAGGCAAAGGGGGCCATACCTGCTGCTAGGCAGCTGGAGTCAGGCATCCACAACACCATGGCTCAGTGACTTACCCTATCCATAAGGATTCTTGGCATCAGACCTCGGTGCCAGCTGTGGACTCCCTGACCTGTGCTCTCAGCTGGCAGGCCATTACACACAGGATCTACGGCAGAGTGAGCTGGTGCCTCTGCAGCTTGCCAGAGGAGCCCCACCCCGCCTCCCTCAACAGCACAGGGTAGGCTATTTGTTTATGCCTGGCTGACCCGCCATCGCCATCGGCTCAGTCAACTGAGCAGGGAGTGACAGCCATCTTTGCTTTCTGCTCTGCCTTACCTAGCCTCAACCTGCTGTGCCCGGGTGGATGCTTTGTGCAGGTGTAGCTCCTCTGTGGGCCCTGCTCTGTCTGGCAGCCTCCCACAGCCTGCTAGGGGGCACTGTCACCCTTTCTCTGGGTCTGACCCCTCTCTGGTCTCCCATGTCCAGTGTTGCAGCCATCAAGGAAATTGTCACCAAGTGTCACACCCTTGCTTCTGCAGTAGCCGCCTGACATGTCCTCCGACACTGCCTGCTCCCCCATAGCTCCCCATACAAGGCCTATGTGCGGCCTCTGTGCCTGCTAGTTTCTCCTGCTACACAGAAAGCACCCTGAGTCCCTCCACAGACCAGAGCCTGGGGTGCCCAGGGAGCTATCCATTCCCTTGGCAGCGTAGACTGAGGGCCTATGGGGTTGTTTGACCATGCTGCAAGAGAGTCAGGCAAAGAAGCAAGCCCAGCGGAGATCCCAGTAGAGGGCGGGCACTGAAGCACGTCGGGGTGGGGGTGGGGGTGAGGGACACTTCTTAAGTACTGAGTGTAGGAGCTATGTGTGTGTGTGTGTCTGTGTGTGCGCATGAGGGAGAGAGAGAGAGAAAGAGAAAGAAAGAGAGAGAGAGAGAGAGAGAGAGAGAGAGAGAGAGAGAGAGAGAGAGAACATCCTTAGCAAAGAGAACAGCAGATATCAAGGCCCAAAGTCAGAATGGAGCTGGGAGGCTTAGCGGCTGGGAGAGGCCAGGAGAAACATGAGGCAGAGCAATCAGGTTTCCTGCCAGGGTAATGCTTTCTCCTTTGGAAGAAGCCGGGTAGCCACATGGATGGCTGAGGGGAAATGCCCTGATCTGAGGTCTGTGTGATGTCCGTTGCCCCCTAAGAACAAAGAGTGGTGGACAAGGAAGAGGGGCCCAGAGGGAAGAACCTCAGAAAACCGGCAGACCCATAGCACTTTTTCCCAATGGATACCGACCGGCACCACGACTCAGTGATAAGCAGAGACGCAGGATGGGGACAAAGACTCCAAAGATCAGTGCTTTGGCCTTGAAGGGCATCCTCACAGACCCCCGAGCCTTGTGCCGTGGCATCTTACACAGCTTGGCAAGGCCTGCTGCAGGGACCTGCCCAAGGCACCCAGATCAGGTTCCCCAGGGATTTGCTGCAGTGAGCACTGAGCCAAATCTGACGGAGGCTGTAACCTTAGACTTCCCACGCTGATGATGCGGCCAGTGCCTGTCCCCCACCAGTGGGTGGGCTCCAGACAGAGGTCAAGCCTGATTTTGCCCTGCGTGGTGATTCTAAGCTGCCACTCCAGACTCAGCTTACATTTGGTGTCAGGAGAAGCCAAGGACAGCAGAGACAGTCAGAAGCCCTGGTGCTGGGGACCAGAGGGAGCCAAGGCTGCAGGGCGGTGAATTGGACCGGAAGGAGGTCGAGCCGTCCTTGAAGCAAGCCAGCCTGTGGCTGCTTGTGTCTGGAGTGCATCTCAGTGGGGACAGACGTGCTAAGGAGTGGGGTGGACACACAGATACACAAAGGTTCTGCTCCTGGCTTCCTTTAGGAGCAGCCTCCAAGCCTGGAGAGAACCAGCTCCCCACCGCCTTTCTCTCTCTCTCTCTCTCTCTGCCCTCCCCTCCCCCACCACACTCCATTTGTGCCGCTCGGGTGGCAGTGCCCACATTGTGCTGAGGGGGCAGATGAAGGTCTCCTTGCCCTCAGTCTCCCGCAGCAGCAGACCCTGGTGGGAATTGTTGGATGAACAAACAGTTGTGCTACCAAAGCTGCCCCCCTCTCCCACGGCGCCTGTCCCCTGGGGTCAGGGTTGGGAGATGGGTGGACAAAGTAGGTAGGGCTTGGCTTTGCCCAGTGTCCACACGAAGCTGGGACCAGACTGCTGAGTGTCCCAGGGTAGCCAGCTTGGGGGAAGGGCTCAGCCTCTTTACACTTCCCCCATTTCATTAAGACTCGTAAATTTCCTCATTAATATACTTAAAGTTCGTTTTAAGGGGAACAAGCAAGAGATAATTGATAATAAACCCTCTGTTAATGCCCTGAGTTTACTGTAGGTAATTTATATCCACGGGTACTGTCTCTCACTCCCAATTACCCATTTAGCTGCATCGTAGTAGCCGTTCAGTCAGGCTGATTCCAACTTTTAGATATTCCAACCCGATAGCCATAAATGCCTGGGGGTGGGAGGTCCCTACTGGGACCACTGCAGGTTTGTATTAAGATTTAAATATCATGCAATTATTAGTGATTTATTAAAGAGCACATGACCTCGTCTAAAAAGTTCTAAATCTTTCGCCCAAAGAGGCCCTGACCGCCCCCCCCTTTAATGTTCCACCCCCACACCTAAACCAAAGCAATGGGCTGCTCTTCTGCAACTCAGGTGACATCATAGCATCGCCTGTGTTTCCATGGCGATGGAAAGCAAGGTGAGGCAGAAGCCAAGGATGGGGGACAGACTCGGGGAGGGCTGCTGTTGGGTGAATCTCCTAGGGAACAAGAGAAAGCCAGGCCTCTGTCCCAAAGGCCCCTCAGGACCCCAGTTGGCATTTAGTGTCCCACCCCTCCAAGATTCCGTCTGTTCTTTTCCTTGACCCTCTTTCTGCCTGTCCCTTCAGGGGTCCTTGACAGGGAGGACACGTAGCTTTTGCCACCGCCTTCTCCCTCCTTTCTTTCATTTTCAGACATTCCACCCTGACTTCATCAAGATGAGCAGGCATGGAAGGAATGAGGGTTCTGGGACTCAAGGCCCAGAGAGGACAGCGGCTTCCCTCAGGCTGCACAGTAAACGCTCACCCATTTTCCCCTTCCTCCTTGAGTTCCTTCTTCTGCTTCTCCCAGCCTCACCCAAGACCTTAGGAGCCTACGAGAGGGTAGGAAAGATAATGAACCAACCAGCCTATGAGAGGGGTAGGAAAGATAACGAACCAACCAAGAAAACATGGAAATCGATAGTAGGAGAAAAAGTATGGCTGCTGTTAAGTGAAATAAACAAGCTGGTAATTATTTGGACAGCGGATAATTAAAACGGGGTGAAGGCTCATTACTATATTGTCAGGGGTGTGATGGCTGTGGCCAGATACCTACCCTCGTCTCAGCTCTAAGGTTGAAGCCAGGCCTGGGCTCCTTCCCTCCCAGATGGGGAGTATTTTTTAATTGAATCTGCTCTCTGGGGCTGCCAGCTCACACTGCCCCTACCCCTGTCTGCAGCAACCTTCTGCTGGCTCCTTGGTTCCATGTGAAGCCCAGCCTGAAGGCCAGAAAGCCCAGGCTGCTCCATGCCTCCTCCTTTCCCAGGCAGAGGGCATCACATAGCTCTTGCTGTCCCTCAGCCTCTAGAAGGGACAAGGTCTTAGGCCTCAGCTAACGATGGATGGATATTAACTAATCCCAGTGAAGCCTCAGGCACCTGTGGGTGGCAGATGAGTCCCCAGTCTCTCTGCCTGGCCTCAGGGTATCCATCCACTGCAGAGAAGACAGATCCAGAAAGAGTGAGTGCTGGTCAGGAGAAGCAGGGGAGAGGCAGCTGAGCAGCGGGGTGGGTACAGAGCCAGGGTGCTTGGCCAGGGAAGGGACTCCCCCTTGCCCTGCCCTGCTGTGATCCTATTTTGTAAAGTTGAGAGACCTCGGGCATTATTTAGTCTGGCTTTGGACTGCCAGCTTGTTTGGCCAATACAATGTCTAAAATGTTTAAATCAGTTGTCAACGTTTTTTTTACTGTGGGAGGTTCCACACCAGTATGGCTTTCCAGCTTCTCAGCCAGCCTGCCTGGTGGTGGCAGTTCTGGGACTGAGCTGACAAGGGGGTGGGAACGGCACCGGCCCCTCTATCTCTCCAACCTTAGCCCAGATCCAGTCCCGCCGCTCTGACACCGAGGAAATTGGCTGTCTGGGGGTCACACAGCCAGGCAGAACAGAGTTCGGACTCTTGTTTCTGGCCTCCAATGTCCAGCCCGGAAATAGGACATTGCTGAGACAAGGGGCCATGGACCTGGGTGTGCCCTGGAGGGTGTATAGTCTGATGGAGACTGAAACCACCTGCTCGGTGGGCCTATGGCAATCCATGGAAGGTCCAAGAGCAGGCCTCACACACCCAGGATGTGAGGCACCAGGAGGGGTGGCCTACAGGAGGGCACATGGGCCTCCTGGAATTAATGGGGCCAGGAGCACTGGGAGTGGGTGGGTGCCTTGTAAGATGGTGGATTGCACAGGCTGTGCCTACACACGGTGGCGTGGGAGCTACAGGAGCTGGCCTCTGCCCTGTGAGGTATAGTTCAGATTATTTCTGGAAACAGCACTGCCATGCTGTAGCTGAGGCTAGGGAGAGAGGATGCCGTGAACTGGGAGGCCTTAGGAGAAACCTGAAGACACAAGGAGCTAGCAGAGAGAGACCAGGATTCTCTAAGGTGCCTTGGAGCCACTGACCCAGATAGCAGGAGGACCTGGGGAAGTCAGGACTGTGTCTGGAGCCCCAGGCTAACTTGGAATGTACCCCATGGAAGGAGCTAGGTAGCCAGGTTGGGAAGCCATGGATGGGTAGGAGCTGGCCCTGACAAAGTGTCTGGCTTTCCCCTCTGCTCCCTATATTAAGAGTGAGGTAGAGAATTTAACTTCTGAGAGCTAGGGCACTTGTTAGCTGGAGACCTGTGGTCACTGTCACTGTGCTGGTGTGGTCATGGCTCAGGAGGACAGGGGGCCACCAGCAAATGTGCCCACAAATGTCATTCTGGGAGGTTCTGCCAGGATTTGCTGCTGTGGTAACTAGGCCACTCCCCTGGGGCAAGACCTGAACCCAGCTGTGTTCTGCACACCGGATGCAGCAAGACTTGAGTGAGCCACTTGCCTGCCTGGTAGGAAGCCGTGCTTCAGTGCCCCGGGCATCCATGTCTTCACCTCGAAGGGGTAGAGTGGAAACAGGTCTTTACCTCCCAGAATCCTCGTGAGGTTAAAGTGAGAAGGCAAGCCATGTTATGGTGACAAGAGTGTGCACTGGGCAGTGACGATCCTGTAGTGTCTCATGGGGTCCAAGGGCTGATGACGGTGACCCACCTTGTGTCTGCAGCCTTCAGTTCCTTCCCAGAGGTTCCACAACCCCAGAGCCACTCGAGCTGAGCTCCGTTAAGCCAGTGAGATATGAAACGCCATCACATCCAGGACAGGATCTTTAATTAAATTAACTGCCGGCAACCTTGTAAAAAAAAAAAAAAAAACGCTGATGGGGTCATAAACAGCTATGTAGGCAGTGGCCATCCATCAGCCCTGTGTGTCTGCCAGGGGCCACACCTGCCTGCCATGGGATAGCCACACACTGGGCTACGGCCACATTTCTAGAACTGCCGCCATCTTTACATAGCCTGTAAGTAAGGTTACCTGTTGAAGGTCACAGATGAAAATGGGGAGGGCTTGGGTGCTAACCCGGGAAGGAACGCCCTCCAGCCTGCAGGCCAGTGGAGTCACCTCTAATCCACAGGCAGTCTGTGAGTGCCCCAGCTCTTCATCTGCTTGCTGTGTGACCTTGAGTGGGCATTCTCCCTCTCTGAGTCTGGTTCTTCCCTAGACAGACAAGAGGACTCCCTCTTTTCCCGCCTGCCTGCCTCCCTCCTCTGCGATGTTCCCAGCACTCTCCTGGCCTCCCGCCCCGCAGGGAACAGTGCCAGCAGCTCTTTTATGTCTCCTTCAGCTGAGGGTGCCGTGGCCCTGGCAAGGCTCGTGTGCATTGAGTAGTGACGAGGTACCTGTGCCCATCACTGCCAGGTGACAGATGGAGGAGGACATGAGGTGCACACGCCATCATCATCCCACCTCTGTGCAAGCCAGACGGAGGCCCACGGAGGCCCACCACCACACACCAGTGGCAAAGTCAAAGCAAGGAAAGCCTCCTCTTACCTCCCCTTCCCCCTTCTCCCTGGGCTCTGTGACCACATAATTACCCCGGATTCCATTCTATTTAATTGTAGCTTATTAAATTCTAACCAGCCAATTATCAACCACAATTACAGCTTAATTCAGGGACACAATAGCTATTTTATCGTTTGTTAATCAAATGCTTATTTAGACCTCAGTTTTATTAACTATTTCTCTGGCCTAAGGCAAGGCCCCTTGGAAGGGGGTAGGCTCGGAGTAGGGCCCAAGGCTCTGTCCCTCATGACAGCTCTCTGTCCTCTAGAGTTTCCAAGTCGTCTTTGCTGGCAGGCTTGAGGGCTCCCAGTGATGGCAGCGGTGTCACCCGAAGGGTGGGTACTAGACACAGTTAGAACACTTCTGAACATGGCACACCACACTCCTCACCAGGCCCCGCACAGGGGTTAGCCACATGCTACTGACATGCCACATGTAGACAGAGAGCAAAAGACTTCTCTGTGGTCAGTGCCTGGGGACCAGATGGAGTTAGCAGTGGTCACTTGAACAGTATAGTCATGGGGACTCTCAGAGGAGTGAGACTGGAGCTGAGACTGCAGATCTAAGAGGGGCAGCCACGGGAAGTCAGGGTGATGAGATGCAGATAGAACAGGGCACGTGCCAAGGTCCAGTGGCAGAAAAGTTTGGTGGGTTTGAGAAACAGGAGTGGAAGGGGAAGTGGTGGGTACAGGCTGAGGTGATGCCCATATTGTGACTGTCTGTCTGTCACTTGTGGGGTATGTGGCCAGTCTCACAGAGGCAGTTAGAAGAAGCACATTTCATCTACCAACAAAAGCCCAGTGCAGCCAGCGCAGGGTTGTGTGGCCACACTCCTCTTTGGCAGTTCAGTCTGTCTGTCTGTCTGCATGGTGCTTGTGTCTGTCCTTGTGTCCAAGTACCCGGAGCCCACTGGGGAAGAGGTGACTTTCCTCCAGTCTTGGGAAGGTGGCTCCTGCTTCTGTGACACTTTCATACACATATTACCATGGAAACCAGAGTGTGTGCATGCATGTGTTTGAGAGCGGGTTGGAACCGCCATACCACTGTGAGGTCTCTCACCTCCTGTCTCGTCTTTGTGCATGATCCTACATGGAAGAGACCACAGTCATCACCAAGGCCTGCATGCTGACCTGTCCCCGGGGTATCCTGCACAGCTGGAAGCCATGGCTGGAAGGACAGATGGCTGGTGGGTCACTGCTCTGACCCTGCCTCCTCCTGCAGGGTCACTACAGATGGGGAGATGCTGCTCTTTCTAGGTTGTTGCAGGGTCTGCAGCCAGGCTGTGTGAAGCAGTTGCGAGGCAGTGCCAAGGGTTGCTAGGTTTCTAGGGATCGCAAAGGCTACTGGGGTGTATTCCTGGGCCGGTGGCGCCTTGTCTTCACTCTCAGACAAGTTCGCAGTTCGGAGTTGCCACCTGGAACCCCACAGCTCTTTATGTGCCCCAAGACCTGCGGTCTGTAGCAGGGAGGGGACTTGCTACCTCCATTTCCTACACTTCCACTTGTAGCTCTCTCCGTCTCCCCTCCCCCCTCCCTCCTCACCTCTTCCCCACCCCTCCTCCCAGAATGTATCCTGTGTATTAGGTTCTTGTAGTCAAGCTTCCCTATATAGATTTTAAGAAAACTAGACTCCGGCAGCTGTCTCTCCTAACCCTGCATGTCTGCAGACTGCATCGGGCCCCTGTGCCCTCTTAGCTCCTCCACCAGGCCCAGTGGCTAATGGCCTGGAGCCTGCTCTCCCTAGAGGAAGTGTCTTCACTCCGTTGTTTGTTTGTTTGAGGAAGTCACTTGTCTTGCAGACTGCTTTGATTTGTTGAGTGATTAGAAGGGAAATGGAGCTGGCCCTTAAGAAAGTTAACGCTGTCTGGTTCCTGCCCTTTATCTCTGGGCTCCAGTGCCTTTCCAAGTGATGAATTCAACATCCATTTGATAAACACTCTCTGGGCACTTGCTACATGTGGACACCAGCCTAGCTCTGGAGATGGGCAGGGGACAAAAACACTCAGTCACCGTTCTCAGGGCTCTCACATGCTCAAAACTGGCAATAGGATTATTGTCTGGGGGCTCCGAGGAGGGTGACCAGTACTGTTTGGGGGTCAGGAAAGGTTTTTGGCAGGAGGGAAGTTTGAACCGGTATTACAGGTGGGCAGACACCATCCAGGAAGGTAGAAGATGTAAACATTCATCAGAGAGGCAACGGGTCCTGACTCCAGATGGCTTCGGCTAAGCCAAGAACTCCCTGGTCCCAGCACTACCCTGAACTCATGCCTGAGAGGTCAGCCTGCCCGCTTCTGGCCATCCGCCACGGCTACTGCTTCAGACCTGCTTCACCTTGTGTTTGGCCTTGCTTTGATAGCCAAGGCCTGCAAGGCTGCCCCCCCCCCTGCTGTGAAAGGCCACAGAGCAACTCCAGAGCCACCCCAGCTCCTGACCTGTCTCCTCGTCCTAGCCAAGGTCTTGGACTCCTATCCCTGAAGACGGGGATCTGCATGACCAGGAGCTGGGCAGGGAGACTGGTGAGGGAGCCAGGAGTAGGGTCAGCCACATGGCCTGCTGAGTGTTAGCTTCCTTGGAAGAAAATCCGGTGCCGTTCGCCAGAGTGTTGGAAGGAGGCAGAGCCTGGAAGGGGATGTGCAAACGCTCTTTAGGGATTGCAAGTCATCAAGATGCCACCGAATGTCGAGGGAGTCCTCGGAGTGAGGCCAGGGGGACGTCTCAAGCACTAGACCCCAGAGGCACATTTGCCTGCAGTATTTCTCTCTGTCTGCCTGGGCATCCATATTGTCTGAGGAGGTGGGACACCCAGGCCACAGGAACCTAGAAGAGCTGCCATCTATAGTTAAGTCTCTGGGGCACAACGCTGGGCTGCGATGGGGACACAGCCTCCCCTCTACTCCAGTCCCAGTCAGCGTTTTTTTTTTTCAGGGGTGTTGAGAAGCAGCTGGCTATCTTGCCCCAGCTGTGTTCACCCCACCAGGGGTTCTGCGAGGAGGGAAAGAGCAGGTGGCAGGAAGAGGGAGCAGGGTGCTGCTGTGCAGGGAAAAGAGCTGGCTTCTGGCAACAGCTGTGGGAGGCCAGGTGACATCCTGCCCCCACCCCTCCCACCCTGCTGGCTGGGATGGAGCCTTACTCAGTAAATGTGACTTCATTAATAGCTTGATTAATCACACCTCATATTTTCGTGGTGCTTTTAAAAATAAAACATTGGAAAGCATGTTCACACCCACCCTGGGCCTCTAAGCGACACTGGAAAGTCGCATGCTCCCTGCTGCAGCGAGGAAAGTCATGGGGCTCAGCTTCACACAGAGACTTGTCCAATGCACCTGAGTGGAGCTGGGGATCCAGCAGTGAAGGATGCTGTGTGTACCCTTAGCTGCTGGCGGGCTCCTCAGCCCTCTCTCTGGGTCTTCCCATAGACTAGGAAGGAAGGGCTACCGTGCACAGCTTTTAATTTCTAGTATAAATTGGGGTCATTTAGTCATTCAACAAACATTCTATTGCCATCTAAGCCAGATCTGTGTGCCTGTACCCCAGAAGGAGGTGCAGGGGATGGGACAGATGCTCAGGTGGGTGACTACCCTAATTTTAGTTCTGCTGTGATAAAAGTATGAAGACAAGAAGCAACTTAGGGGAGAAAGAGTTCCAGGTTATAGTCCATCACCATGGGGAAATCGAGGCAGTAGGAGCTCAAATAGCTGATCACATCACATCCAGTCAAGAGCAGGAAATAAATGCACGAATGCATGCTTTACACTCAGCTAACTTTCTCTGCTCTCATCCAGTCCAGGGTGGCCTGCCAGGGGAATGGTGCTGCCCACAGTGGGCTGCATCTTCCTGATTAGTAAGTAAGACAATCCCCTGGAGCCACGCCCACAGCCACGCTGGTCTAGACAACCCCTCCTGGAGACTCTTCCCAGCCGATTCTGACGTGTGACAAGTTGACAGTTAAAATAATCACAGTGGCAGGATGTGGACCCAAGCCCTCAGAGGAGCCAGCTCTTTTGCTGGTCCTTCCTAGGTGGACAGAAGGTGGCAGGCACTCGCTGTCTACTCGCCCACGCCCACCCTCCCCAAGGCCCTGGAGTCTTCCCAAAGCCTGAGTAGAGAAATCCCAAGTTCCTCCTGGGTTCTAACTCTGAGCCCCCCCCCAACACACACACACATGCGCACACACACACATGCACATGTGTACACGCACATACACATGTGTACACACATGTGCATGTGCACATACATGCATACACATGTGTACAAACGCACACACATGCATACCTCCAGTCCCTCTGCTCTGGCCATGCTGGTATCAGACAAGCCTAGCTACCTCCTGTGACATGTATATACATATACACACACACACACACATACACACACACGTGTACATACACACCCCTCCAATCCCTCTGCTCTGACCATGCCAGTATCAGACAAGCCCGGCTACCTCCTGTGACATGTATACACACACAAGCACGCACGCACACACACACGCACACACATGTACACACACACCTCCAGTCCCTCTTTCTGCTCTGGCCATGCAGATAAGCCTGGCTACCTCCTGTGACATGTACACACACACACACACACACACACACACACACACACACACACACACACACACACGTAAGCCCGGCTACCTTCTGTGACCCCACTATCTCCTTTTTAAACCTAAGCACTCTTTAGCCTGGGTTTGGCATTTAGAGCATTTCCCAGAGTCCCCTCCTGAGCCTGTTTCTCTCTGGATCCCTGGTACTCTACCTTCTCTGAAGTATCACACACGCACACATGCGCGCACACACACCACCCCTGTTCTCCCACATCCCTGTCAGCATGGGCAGTGCCGGAACTGGGTTTTGCCCCCCCAGACCTCAGGAAAGGGCTATGTACCAGCTCCTGTGGGGTCCCTGGCCCAGAATGGCCTCTGGCATGCAGCAGCTACTCAATATGAGTGTGCCAAATTGAAGTGTTCCTTTTAGGTTACAGAGGAGGAATCAGAGCCCTTACCAGAGGCTCTCTTGTCTCTTCCACCTGCCCTGGGGCTTCATCGGGTTGCTCCCTGCTTGCAGCTACCACCCCTGGCCTCCAGTTTGCCTTTCTAGGTACACACACTTGCACAAGCATATAGACACATGAGTTCACTCCTCATCCCCAAGCAGACGTGGGGCAAGGGGCTGCTAGGATGTTGCTCCTGTCTTGCTGGGGGGCGGCCTGTGCACAGGCACCCGCTTCGGACAAAGTGAGAGGCAGGGGCTCCTCCTCACGCCTGGGCCTGAGCCATCTGCAAACCCAGTCTGCAGTCCCCGGTGACCACGAGCCCAACAGAGCTTCATACTGGAGCTCCAAGAAGGCTCCTGAGCCTCATCCTGTGAGGCTGGGAAAGTCCAGGTGGAGGCACCAGGAGAAGCCCCTGGAAAACTAGGGATAAGTGGGCTTCCAGATGTGGCAGTACACCCCGTGCTTGCCTGGGAGCCACGTACAGTCACAATGTGACTCCTATCTGGGACCTCCTATCTGGGACTGCCTATCTAGGACCTCCTGTCTGGCAATGGAAGGTGTGGGTTTTCCTGTCTATCTTCCCCACTCCTGAGCCTAACATGGACTCAACAGAGGGAGGTCTGGGAAGGGCAACTCCCAGGCAGTTTCCCCCATGTCTGGCCCTCAGAAAGGTTGGCAGTGACAGCAGCAGGCATCCATGCCCGGTCCCCACTGGGAGCACCTGTATTAGAAGCTCTGAGACACACAGCAGGGACCAGGACTTGGGGGTCGGCTGCGGGGACAATAGCTTTGACCTATGGGGAGGGCGGTCGTGGCAGTGAGGGTGGGCCTCAGGTGTAAAGGGTGGGGATGTGTAGTTTTCAAGGTGATTTGAGATGGGTGTGGGAGGAGGGAAGTCGGTGCCTAAGATCAGGCCTTTCTGCAGCCTCGTGGGAGGCATGGCAGATGCCAGAATGGAATGCTCAGGGATGCCAGGCTAAGCGCCTTGACCCCGTCCTGAGCACCACTTCAAGCCAGTGGAGGTGGAAGCAACAGGCCCGGCTAAGGCAGTAGAGAGTGGGAGGCCAAATACAAGACTCCACTGCTTCGTGCCACAGTCTGAGTTCACTTGGGTCTGAGGTTCCAGTGGTGGGTCCCAGCCTTGACAGCAGAGTTCTTTTAGAAATCGTGTCCACCATAGTGGCCCAGATCATGGCGGGAAGGGGACTAAAGGCTCACCATGCTATATTTGGTATAGTTCAGGTGAGAGAACTCTCTGGAACATGTGGGTAGGGGTAGTGTGCAGATGCCCACTGCAGGGGCTATGGATAAAGAAGCCAGCTCTGACCACCCAGACAGCACCCTTCTGTCTCTAGAGGATATAGCTTAAATTTACTACTCACCCCATAAGTGTCCTTGATAGAGGGTAGGGTTGCAGCCTGGAGGGTCCCCCCGGGGCCTCCTGATAAATACCCTCACCCCAGAAGTGGGAGGGAGGCCACACCAGAGTGGCGTGACGGAGGCCCTGGAGAAGTGAGCTATGTCCCTTATTGGTCACAGTACATTTATTTTTCATTAGCAGTTAAATGCAGACATGAGGGATTGTGCTGGGTTCAGCGGGCGGCTGACGTGAGTAGGACTTGCTGCACTGATCGATAGAGAGGCGGGAGGCTTCAGCACCCACTCTGCCTCACATCCCACAGGGGGAGCCCGGGTCCATCCAGCTCTGAGCAGAGAAGCAGGCACCAGCTGTGCTGCTGAGCCTCTGCCAGTGGGGGGCGGGGGACAGAGGCAGATCCAGATCTGCCCTGAAGATCTGTGGTGGCTGCTTACAGGGCCCTGCCTTGGGGCTAGCTTGGCTATTCGTGTGTGCTCTCCTGGGGACTACTGAGATCCTGTGGCTTGTCTATGTTCATGTACCAGCACGTGTCCTGCACTTACACTAGAAAATTGCTTCCCGAGCCACACCCCCTCCAGTTCTCCTCTCCACTCTTCAGACCTCGGAAGTTTGCCTGAGCCCTAAGATGCATCAGGGAGCCAGACTCAAGCCTCTATTCCTGAGCTCGAAGGCTGTATGTAGGTGGAGCTTAACAGTAGATAATTTGCTTAGCAAGCTCCATGCTCCGGGTTCAATCCCCAACACACACACACAAACACACAGAGAGACTCTCTCTGTCTCTCTCTCTCTCTCTCTCTCTCTCTCTGTCTCTCTCTCTCTCTCTCTCTCTCTCTCACACACACACACACACACACACAGACTCTCTCACACACAAACACACACACACAAACACACAGAGAGACTCTCTCTGTCTCTGTCTGTGTGTGTATGTCTCTCTCTCTCTCTCTCTCTCTCACACACACACACACACACAGACTCTCTCTCTCACACAAACACAAACACACACACACAAACTCTCCTAGAGTGACTCTCTCCCAAGCATTTCCTGACTGCAGGGTCAGAGCCAGGGTTCTGTGATATGGGGCATCCTATCTGGGACCTCCTATCTGGGACCTTCTGTCTGGGACCTCCTGTCTGGGACCTCCTGTCTGGGACCTCTTATCTGAGACCTCCTATCTGGGACCTCCTATCTGAGACCTCCTGTCTGGGACCTCCTATCTGGGACCTCCTATCTGAGACCTCCTGTCTGGGACCTCCTATCTGGGACCTCCTGTCTGGGACCTCCTGTCTGGGACCTCCTATCTGGGACCTCCTATCTGGGACTGCCTATCTGGGACCTCCTATCTGGGACCTCCTATCTAGGACCTCCTGTCTGGGACCTCCTGTCTGGGACCTCCTATCTGGGACCTCCTATCTGGGACCTCCTATCTAGGACCTCCTGTCTGGCAATGGAAGGTGTGGGTTTTCCTGTCTATCTTCCCCACTCCTGAGCCTAACACGGACTCAACAGAGGGTGGTCTGGGAAGAGCAACTCCATTTCCACTGACTGCCCGTGTGCACTTGGCCTTCATTGCAGTTTTGCAGGAACATGCAGGGAATGGCAACAGGGACAGTCACTGGAGGAAAGGACAAGGTAGCAGCAGAGGGGACTGGGAGGTAGGGGAGAGGAAGGAGGAGCAAAGGAGCAGGGTGCCTTCCTGAGGCGGCTGTTCAGAGCAGCCAGTCTCATGAGGAACCTCCAGAGTCCGCACGGGCCACGGGAGTAGCCCCATCTCACAGACAGAAAGCCAGCGACTTCACCTAACTTCCCAAAGTCACCAGTATCAGAGAGTAGCTGCACTTCTGGGGAGTCTCCCCTCTTTTATACCTAGAGGCCCCTGTCAGTTTGTGTGTTGGTGGAAAATCACTAGCAGCTTTGAAGACTGGCCAGGCCAGCTGGGGCCTATTTGGTGAGCAGCGCTGCCCACACCTTTGGGTGTCCTGCAGACAGAGGGGTTTTAATGCCATCGAGTACCTCAGAGCCCAATACATGGGTAATTAGTGACAGATGACGCATGGGACGGTTGTAGGTTTGGGTTCAAATGAGAAGAAAACCCATTTTCAGGTCTCCTTGGTGCAGGTCCTGGAACTTCCACGAGGACTCTCCTGGCATCCACCCTGCCATGTCACCCATCAACAATGTTTCCCAGGCCTTTCTCCACTCTTCCCTTCCCCAGCACCCCCCCCCCATAGTGCAGCTCTGCCCAGGACCACTCAAAACCTGCTGCCCCCTCAAAACTACCTTGGATACCTCCCCCTGTCTTTCTCCTTTCACATTGTGTTTTATACCTTAAATGTTAAGGCCCTTCACCTTCCCCCAGATCAGCAGTTCTTAACCTGTGGGTGGCAGCCCCTTTCACAGGGGTCACCTAAGACCATCAGCAAACACAGAGATTTACATTGCAAGTTCTAACAGCAGCAGAATTACAGTTAATGAAGGAGCAACGAAAATCATTTTGTGATGGGGGCGGGGTCACCACAACATAAAGAACTGAATTAAGGGGTTGCAGTGTTAGGAAGGTTGAGAACCACTCATCTACTGGGACCAGTGCCTGCTGGGCCAAATCCCCAGACTTGCCCTGGAAGAATACCGAGCTGTTGGTGATGTCAGAGTCCAAGGCCTCCTGAGAGCTGACACCTGCCTTGGCCTCGCTGTGCCTCTCTGCCGTCAGAAAGTCGTGGGTTCTCTCTTATGCCAACTTGCAGAGGACATGGGCTCAGAAAGGATGTCCACGGCTCGCTTGTCCAGCTGAGAAGCAGCTGAGCTACACTTGCGAGTCCCTTGGTTCCATCCAAAGCTGGACTTTTGCTATGCCAACCGCCTCCACCAGGCTCAGGGAAGACCTGGCTTATGGCTCCTCTTCCTCCTCTTGCAGGTGCCCAGCAGAGTGCCACGGTGGCCAATCCAGTGCCTGGTGCCAACCCGGACCTGCTCCCCCACTTCCTGGTTGAGCCAGAGGATGTGTACATTGTCAAGAACAAGCCCGTGCTGCTGGCGTGCAAGGCTGTTCCCGCCACCCAGATCTTCTTCAAGTGCAACGGGGAGTGGGTCCGCCAGGTCGATCACGTCATTGAACGCAGCACTGACGGCAGCAGCGGTGAGTCCCCCGGTGGGGTCTCTGGGTGAAGGCAGCTGAGGGAGAGGTCTCAGCTGGCCCCGAGGGTCTATGAGCACTGGCAAGCAGCAAGACCAGGGTGCAACCACGTGCTGACCAAATGCCTTAGGTATCACCAGGCAAGGCAGACTCCCCACACTGACACCCTATGAGTACTAGAAGACCCCTCAACATCAGCTTGGGAAGTAGGAGGGACAATGCACACACCCATCCATTGAAGTGCCTGAGGATCTCTCAGCAAGAGGTCCTGGGATACATACGAGCAATGTGGGATACAGCTGAGTCCGAACAGGGCTACACAAAACCAGGGCAGCCTGGCCTGAGGCACCTGCAGAGAAGCCGCGTGGAAGGGAGTAGGTTCCACACAAGAACTCATTCTCTGTTTTCCCGCCTTGTGTTCCAGCATGCTTGCATTACATCACATCCCCTCTGCTGGGCACACAGCCCCCCCCCCCCCAAGAGTGGCAGGCAATGGAGTGACTTCCCTAGTAAAGGGGGAGAGCAGAGTTGAGACTTCCTCAGGGCTCACAGACATTCTGGTCGTGGCTCAGAAATGAAGGTTCGAGAGGGACACCACTGACCTATGGGACATCAGATCACAGGGTGATGTGACCAGGGCTATGGGTGACACGGGAGCCAGTGTGGAAGCTGACAAGAAAAGCAGACCCAAGAAGACTCAGCTGTAAGGGGCAGAGGGTTTCTAAGGGCGCGGGCTAAACCAAGGACTACCCTCCTGTACCCTCACCAAATCTACCCATTACCAGCCCTGGTCTCAGGCAGCAGGTGGCTGAGGGGCATTGGTTGAGGGCCCTGAATAGGCTTCCAGTACTTCCCAAAAGCAGGAGCACAGAGACAGCTACTAACACACAGAGCCTCTAGTTTAGTCCTATGCCTCTTTCCACCAAGACCTCAGCTAGCCTAAAACACAGCACATATCCTCGGAGACCGCCCACTGGGGCATGTAGGCCACCAGCATGAGGCGTGAGCCACAGTGCCATCCGACCGGGCAGACAGGAAGTACCAGAACCATACAGATGCTAAAGGCAGGCAAGAAAGGATCCAGAGAGGAGAACCAAAGTGTGGCCCGTGCCCAAGGGAAGCAGGAGTGGGTGGTGACCGCCCAGGAAGGAGCTCCGGACGAGGAGAAGTATCCAAGTGTAGTAGTATGCATAAGGAATGTTGCCCTGTCCAAAGGGATGGGTGAAAGGCAGAACACGGCCCTTGAGCATGCTCAGGGTTGGGTGGGAAAGTGAGCCTGGGGAGCAAGCGGGTGTCGGGAAAGCTAGTCAGGCTTGTGCCGTGGGTGGATCATGCAGGGCAGATGGTGAGGCTGTGGCCTGGGAGAACTCGCTATTGTGAATGCAAGCTGAAGAGCCCCGGATTCAGATGGCCTCTTAGTCCTCACTAGCAGGCTGTTTTACAGAGACAACCGAGGCCTTGACTCTGCCCTGTCCAGGACCCCCAAAGGGGTCCAACCAGGTCTTCTGGCCCACAGAGAAGACACCCATTCCCTGCCACCAGAGTCCACAGAGGCTGGATTCCCGTCCCACACCGTGGGCCTCAGGCCACCAGCCAAAGCCCCAGACTGCTCCCCGACCTGTTTCCTAGGTTAGCGACTCATGGACCAGCCCCACACTCCGCACTGTTCATACCTGCTGCTTGCCATTTCTCCCTGTAAACCCCGAGCATTCGTCTCCGCACGTCCTCTGTGCTAGGTGCTAAAGATTGGGCCCCCACAGCTCCCAAACTGCTGATCCAGCTCTGACTCCCACAGGCAGGATGGAGCTAGGGAACATAGCTCAAGAAAGTCCTCGATAGTGTCAGTGCCTCCCAAGACTAGAGATCGTTCAGTCTCACGGTCATTAGAGCCTCATGACCGTAAGTGCAGCTCCGGAGCCCACATTGTCTGGGAGTGAGAACTCCAGGCAACAGGCCCTCCTGGCCTCAGCTCAGTGTTCTTGTCTGTGAACTGGGAATGAGGGGTCTTTGCGGGTTGGTGGAGGAGCCCTGTAACTGCGAAGGCAGAGCACCAGCCACTTCCTGTCACGGTGAGCCCTATCACTGCCGTGGCAAGTCCTCCAGAGAATGGACAGGGCAGAAGGGAGCTGCAGCCTTGCCCAGCCTCCCTGTGGCTTTGAGGACCTGTCCAAGCCTTCTGATCTCAAGCATTCTGCTGTCATGAGGTTCTAAGTGCCAGGCCCTTTCTGATGAAGCAGCCTTGCACCTTGGCAAAACACACGTACTGACAGTCCCCATTCTACACTCCCCCTGACACCCGCGGTTGTCCCTCCACATAAGCAGAGACGCAGAATCATGGGGACACATCCCACATAGCCACCAGGTCCCTCTTTTGCCTTGAACTTCCAGTCTTGGGCCTGCCAGTGGCCAGCACATCAGAATTCCCTGAGTTTTTCTCTCAGCTGGGGACCAGAGGGCTGTGAGGCCAGGAGGAAGGCCTTCCTCACCTCCACAGAGGCCATGGCAAGGACATCTTGCAGGTGCACGGACCCCGAACCAGTTTGGTCAGACAGGGCGTGCCAGGGGTTAGAGTTCAATGCAGATCTGAGCCCTGTTTATTCATGTGTTAAGGGCTAGGGTAGCAAAGGGGACTCTCACGAGAGACAAATGCCAATCATTTGCCTCCGATCCAATCCAGTAGGCCAAGGGAAGCCTGGAATCTATAAATGCAAGCACTGGCCTCTGGGATGGGCTACAATTTATTGTGTTACACCGCATGCTTATTGGCATCAGAGAGTAGAGCTCCACTCTTGATTCCAAAGCACTCGGCCAATCTTCCACCTCCCAGAAACTCTCAGCACGTCTCCAGTGTGTTCCCATTTGTGTACATCTTCATTCACACACATATACAGCCACCCTGGCGTTCCTCCTCATTCGCCAAGGCTGGCAACTGCTCATATTCCCTTGTTGGAAGCTGATACTGTATGCCCGACTCAGAACCAGGCTCCTTAATGACCAGCTGGAGGGCAGGGCAGGTCTAGACCCCACCTCTGCTCTCGGAGCTTGGGGATCTCAAGGGTTTCCTCTGACGAGGTGCTCCCTGGAGCTAGGTCCTCACGATAAACTTGGTCCCTGTGGAAGGGGGATTGAAGAAGGACTAAACAAAGGAGAAAGCACTTCAGTTTAGCAAAGTTGCTCCCAAGCTGAGCTGCCCTGGAATTATGGGTAACTGCCGCTTGAGGGCCATCAATAGACATAAATGGGGGCTGGTGAGATGGCTCAGCGGGTAAGAACACCGATTGCTCTTCCAAAGGTCATGAGTTCAAATCCCAGCAACCACATGGTGGCTCACAACCACCCGTAAAGAGATCTGACACCTCTTCTGGTGCATCTGAAGACATAAATGTGCACCCAGAGGATACTTGGTTCCCCAGGTCAAAATGTTCTAGAGGTTGTCCATCCATCCCTGGGAGAGGAAAAGGGGAGAAGAGACCCTGCCCCACCATGACTCTATCTCAGAGGCTCTATCACCTTCATGTGTGCTTGACAGGTAGCTGATGTCTGGGGGCTTTTCTCCTGCACCCAGGCCCTGGGATGGGCACCTTGGCTTTTAGCCCCACCCAACCCCACACCCCAGAGAGTAGGAAGAGCGGGAGAGGATCCAGAGCAAGGTGAATGGCCCAATGGTCATCATGACCAGAGGCACCCCTAGACAAGCACAACCTGTGAGAAGTAGCCAGGGGCCAGCCAATGCTATGGCTGGAGAGACTCCGCGGGAGAGTCTGGGAAGGGGTCAGCCAGACATGTTAGAGAAATGAAGAAGGAAAACAGTCTCCCAGCCCCGCAGCCTCAGCTGGGCTCACTGCTCCTGCAATGCAACCCTAATTGAATTTCTCTGTTAACAATGGAAACACATTGGCGGCTGGCCTCTCTCTCTCTTTCTGATAAGCCAGTGACCCAAGGGAAATTGGGGTCAGGAGGAGGAGAAATTGGAAACAAACAGTCTTTTCTCACTCCTGGGACAGTAGTTTTGGCTGCAGACCAGGGGTGGCAGGGGCCTTTGGGACAGAAGGGCATCCCCAGGTCCGGGTTGTCAGGGAAACCAGGGCCCCTCCCCCCGAGAACCCCCCGAGTCTGGTTCTGGATGCTGCAGAAGGTGGAGATCTGAGTGGGATGGGAAAGGGGGTTTCTTCTGGCACAGCCAGACCCCCCCCCGACCACCAGAGCCCTTTCCCCCAAAACCCTGCTTGCTGACCTTACCTCTTATAACTCTCACGTCCCCCCTCCAAAGGGCGTGAGCACATTAGGCCACCCAGGTGAACCCAGTGGCCTCACACTGGATTCAGACCACCCTGGGTGCTTGTGACAAGTCATGTGTTCCTCGGCACCTGCTTCCTGACCCAGTGGAGCACCCCCATGGAGCATGGTGTAGGGACGGTTCCGGGGAAGGGAACGGCATGGGTGAGATAGCGCCCTGGCATGTGGGAAACCCTGAGTCCCAGGAGTCTATTCCCATCCTGCCTAGCAGCTGTAATGCTATTAGTTGTTACATTATCACCTGTCAGATCTCCCTGCTAGCCCTCCTACAAGAGCTCAGCCTGTCTGTCTCCCACATGCTCTCCCGGCCTGCTACCCAAAGCTCCACGTGAGAGTAACCACTTTAGAGACCTTCCTCCCAGTGACTCCCCCGAGACAGGCCTCAGGTGACAAAATAGAACAAATGGAACTTTCTAGAAGCCATACCGCTTCCGTCCAGGGGATGTGTCGGCAAGCATCCCTGGAGTTCCCTCCAGGCTGAGGGAGGCTCACGGTGTCCACAAGCTGCTGTAGGTGGTACGGGGCATCGACCATCCGGGACAGGGGGACTCAGTGTAGGCCCTGAACCCAGCAGGATTGCCAACCATGGAGGTCCGGATCAATGTCTCGAGGCAGCAGGTAGAGAAAGTGTTTGGGCTGGAGGAGTACTGGTGCCAGTGCGTGGCGTGGAGCTCCTCGGGAACCACCAAAAGTCAGAAGGCCTACATCCGGATTGCCTGTGAGTACTGGACCAGGCCTGTGGCATACAGGCGTGGTCACTAGAGGGTTTCCCCTGGAGAGGGGGATGACAGGCTTCCTGGAGGTCACAGCCTTACCTTGATGGGTAGAGGCAGTGCCTGGGAACATTAATCCTCCCTGTTCACTGATGCACTAGTCACCTCCTTCTGTCATGTGTCACGGCTTCTGCAGAGCCAAGGGCCAAAAGTCTGGACACTGAGCTAACCTGGACACTTAGAGACGCTGTCTTTCTTCCTCCAGATTTGCGTAAAAACTTTGAGCAGGAGCCACTGGCCAAGGAAGTGTCGCTGGAGCAAGGCATTGTGCTACCTTGTCGCCCCCCAGAAGGGATCCCCCCAGCTGAGGTGAGTGGGAGGGGTGCAGGCTTCCTAGACCTCTGATCCTACCTAAAGCTCGGACTTCTGGCTGCCACCTCCCCAGTGGCCGCACTGTACCCTGGTCGAGCCAGCATGGGCCCGCCGTGTAGTGTCGTGGCTTCTCCCCGTAGGTGGAGTGGCTCCGAAACGAGGACCTCGTGGACCCCTCTCTCGACCCCAATGTGTACATCACACGCGAGCACAGCCTAGTAGTGAGGCAGGCCCGCCTGGCCGACACTGCCAACTACACCTGCGTGGCCAAGAATATCGTGGCCCGTCGCCGAAGCGCCTCTGCGGCCGTCATTGTTTATGGTGGGTCCTGGGCTCCCCAGTCACAGGAAGAGGTACTGGGGTGCCATCGGGGACGTGATGTGTGGCTCGCAGGACGGAAAGGCACGGAGCAAGGGCCAGGCTAACCAGACAGTGGCCTGACTAGGAACGAGGACAGAAGTGTATCTGGGCAAAGGGGTGGGACATGTTGGTCACTTGTGAATGGGGAGCAACGGTGCAAGAGACAAAGAGACAAAAGGAGGCTCAAAGGGAAATAACACTTCATCCTTGGGCATCTCAGTCCTCAGAATGAGCTGCCCCCCTCTCCCACCAAGAACAGGCAGGGGGAGGTCGGATAGGAGCTGCCCTCTGAGAAGCTGGGTTCCAGCTGGAGGTGCCCTGGGAACTCCAGTTTAGCACGGCCTCCCTGACACGTGCCAAGAGTAGAGTATCTGAAGGCTCTGCCAGCCCCTGGGGCCTAGCAGCCTAGGTTTGGCCCTCCTCAGGGTTTCTCCAGGCACAGCAACAGCCCGCTCACTCCCGGCTCATAGGCCCTTTGCCCTCCTGCCCCATGCCTTGGCCCAGCATGTCTGAGGAAGCCCCCGCTCCCTGACCCCAGTCCTTCTCTGTCCGGCCAGTGAACGGTGGGTGGTCGACGTGGACTGAGTGGTCCGTGTGCAGCGCCAGCTGTGGGCGTGGCTGGCAGAAACGGAGCCGGAGCTGCACCAACCCGGCACCTCTCAACGGGGGCGCCTTCTGTGAGGGGCAGAATGTCCAGAAAACAGCCTGCGCCACTCTGTGCCCAGGTACCAGCGGCCACCGCCTCCTGCATCGTTTCTCACCACGCCATCTCCGTGGCCTGGCTCCATCGCACCCACCAGCCTGCCCTCCCATGGCTCCATCCCACCCGCCTGCCACACGCAGGGCCAGGCTCAGTCTGAGGTGGGGATCAGGGTGCAGTGTGGTCAGAGTCAAGGGCTTGGTCTAGAGTCTAAGATGCAGTTGGAGGACAGGATCTAGGCTCAGTCTGGGGCTGCACGATCCACCTGTGCCTGGACCAGAAGGGCCATCGTGTGACTACGAGCCCTGACCACCTCAGGACCGGGACAGCCTCCCTGGGTGGAGAGAGCCGAGCAGCCCCCGGCATCATCGTGTCTCCCTGTCATTAGCATGTGTCATCAAGGCTAGCTGGACACTCAGGGTCCTGCAGATCGGAGGGCCGGACCCTGGCATTGTATCCAAGCCCCGGCCCTGCCTGGTCCAGATGACTAGCAGGGCCACACAGGCAGGCCACCCAGGGCAACCTCCTAAGCTAACTACACTGTTCGGTTTCTCTCTTGTCCAGTTGATGGGAGCTGGAGCTCGTGGAGTAAGTGGTCAGCCTGTGGGCTTGACTGCACCCACTGGCGGAGCCGGGAGTGCTCTGACCCAGCGCCCCGCAATGGGGGTGAGGAGTGCCGGGGTGCTGACCTGGACACCCGCAACTGTACCAGTGACCTCTGCCTGCACAGTGAGTCTCCTCTGCCTCAGGGCTCACCTCAGTCTGACAGGTGACCCTACCCAGCCCTAGAGGCTGTGGTCAGGGCAGCCACTCTCCTGCCTCTGTCTCTCCAAAGCTTGGGACCCCAGGGGTCCCTTTATTCTCGAGCACACCCTTCCCTGTGTCACACCACCTTCCTCCTGAGACATGCACAGATGTGAACCTTGACTCCTGTACACCCAACTGCTCCCCCCGACCCCAGTGGCTTTGAAATTATCCCATCCCCCAAGCCGACGCATAAGTCCTGTGGGGGTGCTGGGCATGTGAGGCCTGTTAATTACAAGGCCATAACTAACAATTAAAGATCTCTGTTGGATTTTTTTTTTCCTCCAGACTACACCCTCCCCTATTCTTTCAATTAAAAACCTAATTATCTGTGTCAATTCCTTTCTGATGGACATTTCTTGCATTATGCAAAACTCTTAAAAATCGATAGCACTTCCTCTAAGCACTCACCCCACCCACCCCAGTTTCAGGGCTGGTGGTATACATAAGGGCTTAAACTGACCTGGAAACACCTGGGAAACTGACCCCCTATGTATCTGCCTATTTTCCATTTCTATAATGAAATAGAAAGAGAAATGTATTCGTTTTAGAGGCCCAAATTCCAAGTAGCATGATGCCAGCTCTGGCAAATGTACCCACCACCCCAAGCCACATTGCTTGGTGGCGGACAGTACCATGTCAGTATTGTAGACAAGAGAGAGATCACGTGTCAGGAAGAGAGAAAGACAGAGACAGAGACAGGTAGACACAGAGAGATGGACCGCCCATGGTCTATGAGCAGCACTCCCAATGATGTAATGCCTCCCCACTGGGCCTCACCTCTTAAAAGTTCCCACTGCCCCTCACATTGCCACAGGGGGGACCACGCCTGTCACACATGAATCCTTAGGCAGACATGTGCAAACTGTAGCACTATCCCTAGGATACCCCAGGAGTTCACCTTGCCCCAGCCACCCTGACCCGCCCCCAGCCTAGGAGCCGAGGATAGACCGCTCACCCCAGCGAAGTAGCCCTTCCCCTCCTCCGCTCTCCTGGTAACCTCATCTTACGCCTGTGAGGGCCTGACTTGCTCAGTCCCAAGCAAGGTTGTGTCAGGTATAGGACTAGAATGTGCACACCGATACCATGACCCCTGCCGCGTCATGCATGCCCACTGTCGGGGGCGGGGGGGCGATGCTGGCTGAGATCCCACTCTCCTGGGGATAAACCACGGGCCTCTCCTCCAAAGCCCCTGCATCCCTGCCGCTCCCAAGGCTGTGCTTCCTCCTGCAGCCGCTTCTGGCCCCGAGGACGTGGCTCTCTACATCGGCCTCGTGGCCGTGGCCGTGTGCCTCATCTTACTGCTGCTGGTCCTCGTCCTCATTTACTGCCGCAAGAAGGAGGGACTGGACTCAGATGTGGCCGACTCGTCCATCCTCACCTCAGGCTTCCAGCCTGTCAGCATCAAGCCCAGCAAAGCAGGTGAGGCGCCACCTTCCCCTGCTCTCCTGCCTGACCCCCCAGAGGCAAGGGCTATTGATGGGGGGGGGAGGTGGGGGGGGAGTCCCTGTGAGCCACCACCTAAATCCGTCTTTATCCTGTAGACAATCCCCATCTGCTCACCATCCAGCCAGACCTCAGTACCACCACAACCACCTACCAGGGCGGCCTGTGTCCCCGGCAGGACGGACCCAGCCCCAAGTTCCAGCTCTCTAATGGTCACCTGCTCAGCCCGCTGGGCAGTGGCCGCCATACGCTGCACCACAGCTCGCCCACCTCCGAGGCTGAGGACTTCGTCTCCCGCCTCTCCACCCAAAACTACTTTCGTTCCCTGCCTCGTGGCACCAGCAACATGGCCTACGGGACCTTCAACTTCCTCGGGGGCCGGCTGATGATCCCTAACACAGGTAGGACCCTACAACACCCCAGAGAGCTGAGGGGTAAACCTAGTCGTGCACCAGCCTCATACAGGCCAGTCTAGGAGAGAATACTGTTGGAGCTCCAGTGAAGCCATGGACAAGTGCCTCCTTGCCGCCTGTGGACAGCAGGAAAGGGTTGTCTGTTCATATAGCACATAGTCCGCCTTATGTGCTGACAGGCTCTGCATCGGGGCCTAGCATCAGAGGGAAGGCAAGCGCCACACCCCAGAGGCTCACAAAAAACGAGACTGCAGAGCGTCCCTTAGGACCCCCCCCCCCAGCATCCTGGATCTCATCCACCACTCCACAGAAGTGCCTCAGACAGGGTCCCTGAGACCTCTTGTGAGAGGATCCACAGACACTCCAAAGGCCATCTTTGGAGAACTCTCTGCAACCTCTGACAAAGTCGACCAGCCCACTCTGAAATCCTCTGTTCCCTCTCCTTAGGGGACCCCATGTACTCCTGGTCTCACCCCTCTCTGGCTGTTCCAGTATAGGCATTCCTCAGGAATCCCCCATCCCCAACCCCGGGCCATTTCTCTCTGAGTGATCTCACCTACTCCTCTGTCCCAGCCCCCAGTTCTCCCAGGCACTGGAAATCTGCATTCAGCTGCCTGTTGGGCAGCTCCATCTGGCTGCCTCCCAGTACCTCAGAGTCTTCGTGCCAAAAACAGAACTGTCTCCCACCCTTCCCCTCAGCTACCTCCTCTCTGGCTTTCCCTGGCTCACGGCTAGCACAGTGTGGTTGCTGCTTAAGCTAGAAACTAGTCTGGGGTCACCTTGGGCTCCGGCTCTTTCTATTCCCCACACCCCCACTCCCCCACCCCAAGTCAGCTGTAGTCACATGATGCTGTGTGTTCCCCCTTCCCAATAGCTCCTGCCTTCTCCCGCTCCTCATCTTGCCCTGGTGTGTCACCACACCCAGGCTAGCACATCCCTTACCTCATCCTTGGCTCCTACACATTTACTGAATGAATCTAGAGTTGATTATGCCCCGCCCCACTCAATTTCTTCTAAGGTTGCTCTCTACAAAGCCCTGCTGACAATGCTAAGACGACCCACCCCCTGCTGGCTAGCCGCTCTGTGTGATTTCCCTTCCTATATGCACTTCTGTCTGTGACAGCCACTACTGACCCTTGGCACCTGTGCACACTACACTGTCCCTGGCTCATAAGTAAGGGCCTCTCTACCTTTCCTCCTGGCTCATCTGTTGTTGCTGTCTGTACCTCACACACCCCTCAGGAACAGGGTATGAGAGAAATCCTCACAGCTCAGTGAGGTGACTGGGTCCCTGTCAGCTGTAACAGAAAGGCCGACGCAGTGGCCCTGCAGTGTGGGGAGCTGCCGGTTCTCACCCCACCCCACCCCACGTCCCTCTCTGTTGTTTAGCTGCCTCTCTCCTTGCTGGACTGAGAGAGCTAGCGCCTTTTTTCCTCTCAGCTTTTTGAGTACCCAACATGAGTATTCACTCTTGAATACCACCCTCCAGCTAGCATTCACACCAGGAGGTATGTGACTGTCCCCAACACAAGCAGCATCAGGTTCTACAGTCAGCACAGGTTAGTGAAGGAAGCAAGAGTTGCAAGCACATGGTCACTAGGTTCCCTCTTCTGGGTTTGAGCTATCTGTGAGACAGTCACCCATCACTCGATGAGAAGACACAAACAGGTAAACAATCCTAAAACACACTCACACCACCCAGCGGCTCCGGTGTCAGGAGGATGTCTAATCCTATGGAACTGTCACCGTGTGTTTGTAGAATACAGTGTCCTTGCATAGCACTTGAGTGGCCTGAGAGTCCAGCCCAGCATATCTTAGAGCTACTTCTGCTTTAGGGATAAAGCTCCTAAATGAAGAAAGTTCCTGTATGAGCTGAGAGGCCCTTCCTGAGCTGGGGGCTTCCTGTCCTCAGAGCAGGAGCTCATTGCTGCTCTCCGTGATTTCTCAGCCCTGCCCTTGCTTGTTTCCACCCCCAAACTCCCTTTCTTCCGCACACTGATACTGCTCCTGGGACAGAAGCACACCAACAGATCAGGACACTGAAGCGTAGAGCTTGGCCCTTGAGGGCTGTTATAGACCCGTCCCCCACTGCAGGGATGGAGACAGGGACAGGAAGGGACCAGTTCTTAGAGGGGACAGGGCTAAGGGAGGAGGAGCTTCAGCAAGACTGAAAGGCCCTGTTCCGGAACTGCTGAAGGTATCACAGTTGGGGCAGAAGGGCCGCGGAGATGACAGTCAAGGGCCTTCCATGGCAGGCCTGGAAGATGGGGAAGGTTTTAAGTAGAAAATTCCCTGGACCCCAAGGATGTAACAGGAGGTAGACCAAGCATCCTCGGTGTCTTCCGCCCCACTTATGCTCCTAGCTGGGTGGCCTCAGATGTTCTTGGAGTCTCCCTGACTCAGAGTCGTGTCTGTGTGGGTGGTGGGACAGTATGGCAGTCCTTGAAGTACCTCTGTCCCCAGACAAGGGTGGCTGAAGAGGAAACTCGTGGGTCTGGGGTAGTTCCTGGGGTATCGGGTTTCTGTAAGCCATAAGCCATGACCCCTTCTGCTCTTACAGGAATCAGCCTCCTCATACCCCCAGACGCCATCCCCCGAGGGAAGATCTACGAGATCTACCTCACACTGCACAAGCCAGAAGACGTGAGGTGTGTGCCCAGCTCTGCTGTGTGTGCGGGGGGGGGGGGGGGGGGGGGGTAGGGGGTTACTGGGAGGACACCACTTGCTGTCCCTGTCATGGAACACCCCCGGCCCCCAGCTCTGCACTGCTGTGCCTCTTCTGACCTGGCTTGAGGGAGCACAGGGGATGAGGCACACTTAAGCTCCCTCTGCTTTGCAGCTCCTGTCTTTATGGTGTCAACTGCCCCAAGCAGAGTCCGTCTCCTAACCCCACCGTCTCTAGGACTGGCCACTGACACCTTTCCCTCTCCACCCATGTTTCCCCACTTGAGGTTGCCCCTAGCTGGCTGTCAGACCCTGCTGAGTCCTATCGTTAGCTGTGGACCCCCAGGAGTCCTGCTCACCCGGCCAGTCATCCTTGCCATGGACCACTGCGGAGAGCCCAGTCCCGACAGCTGGAGCCTGCGCCTCAAAAAACAGTCCTGCGAGGGCAGCTGGGAGGTAAGTAGGGAGGAGCGTCTGAGGCCACCCAACCAAAACACAGGCCCCACAGTGGGCGTGGCCTCCTAGTCCCGTGGCCTTGGCCTTGGCCTTTGGCAGCTGTGTGGTCCTGAGTCTCCCCAAACTCTGACCGCTTCTTAGAACTGAGGGTGGCCTGGAGACTCGGGAGACTCCTAAGTTGGTCAGGCACTGACCCGTGAGGCCATGCTCACAGGACGTGCTGCACCTCGGTGAGGAGTCGCCCTCTCACCTCTACTACTGCCAGCTGGAGGCCGGGGCCTGCTATGTCTTCACCGAGCAGCTAGGCCGCTTCGCCCTGGTGGGAGAGGCCCTCAGTGTGGCTGCCACCAAACGCCTCAGGCTCCTTCTGTTTGCTCCCGTGGCCTGTACATCCCTCGAGTACAACATCCGAGTGTACTGCCTGCACGACACCCACGATGCTCTCAAGGTACTGCCGCGCGTGGCCCTATGGGTGGACTACCCAGCCCTCAGCATCCAGCTACCTTGTCTTGGGGGCGACAGGGAGGGTTACTCCTACCGTCGGGCCTTGCTGACCAACCCCGGGCACTGCAGGAGGTGGTACAGCTAGAGAAGCAGCTGGGTGGACAGCTCATCCAGGAACCTCGTGTCCTGCACTTCAAAGACAGTTACCACAACCTACGTCTGTCTATCCACGACGTGCCCAGCTCCCTGTGGAAGAGCAAGCTCCTTGTCAGCTACCAGGTGAGACGCCGAGCCCACGACCAGAGAGCTCCAGGAGCTGGAGCTGGGCACACTTGATGTCTCCTCTCTGTTCCCCCGGCACAGGAGATCCCTTTTTACCACATCTGGAATGGTACACAGCAGTATCTACACTGCACCTTCACCCTGGAGCGAATTAACGCCAGCACCAGTGACCTGGCCTGCAAGGTGTGGGTGTGGCAGGTGGAGGGAGATGGGCAGAGCTTCAACATCAACTTTAACATCACTAAGGTGGGCAACAAGGTGGTGTGCTCCCAGTACCGACCATCCCAGGCAGGCTCCACCTCTGGGCGTAGCCACCCGCCAGCCACCCTTTCTAGCTTCTTCCAAGTTTCTGGGGACACAGAGGTGTAGGAGCTATATGGGGAGCAGAAAGTAGAGTTGTCCTGGGGGCTCTGGAGTGCTTCCCCAAAGAGGGACTTTGCACTGGGCCCTAAAAGATAAGCAGGAACGGGAATCTGACAGGTAGTGGGGTGGGAGAGGGCATTTTGGGCAGCAGGCACTGAGCTGTGAGCAGTGGCTGTGGATGGTCGACAGAGCAATAGCGCTGGGAGTGGGAAGGCTTTCTCTATCGCTGACTGTGGCCAGGTGACTATGTCTCTGAGATCCAAAGAGTAGGGCCCTGGTGCACAAGGGAGAGGGTGCCCAGCGCTCCCGCTGCCCTCATTGTCTGGGGTTGCCTGGAAACTCCCTGGGCCGAGGTGGCAGCGGCCGGAGTTCTGACTGGTACCTGTTGCATCCGTCCCATGATACAGGATACGAGGTTTGCTGAATTGCTGGCTCTGGAGAGTGAAGGGGGGGTCCCAGCCCTGGTGGGCCCCAGTGCCTTCAAGATCCCCTTCCTCATTCGGCAAAAGATCATTACCAGCTTGGACCCACCCTGCAGCCGGGGCGCTGACTGGAGAACTCTAGCCCAGAAGCTTCACCTGGACAGGTGGGTGGGTGGAGCTAGACAGAGGGAGGCTGGCTGGGCAAGCGAAGTGGACAGGCTTACAGGCGCTGTGCCACAATCTCTCTCTAGTGCTGTGTTTGAGGGCAGCCTGGAGTGAGAGCAGACAACTGACAGACTGCCTCTTCCTTGCAGCCATCTTAGCTTCTTTGCCTCCAAGCCCAGCCCTACAGCCATGATCCTCAACCTATGGGAGGCGCGGCACTTCCCCAGCGGCAACCTCGGCCAGCTGGCCGCAGCTGTGGCCGGACTGGGTCAGCCAGATGCTGGCCTCTTCACGGTGTCGGAGGCCGAGTGCTGAGGCCAGCCAGGCCGGCAATGCCTACACTCTCACCAGCTTTGGCACCTGCCAGGGACAGGCAAATGCCAGACAGGGGCCCTACCCCCACACCCGGGGAGAGCTGCTTGGACAGGCCCCCTCCTGGCTGAAGTTGTCCCTCGATGCTGGTCCTTCAGACCCCGCCCAAACTCCATCCCTCCATGGCCTGCCTGGCCAGGTTGGTATAGCCACCTGTTCCCACTCTGCCCTGGTCCCAGGGCCCAGAGTGAACAGTGCCTGGAGCCTGGGCTGAGCCCAGCCCATCTGTGTGTGTGTGTGTGTGCGTACATGCGTGTGATGCTACCTCTCCCCCTGTCCCTTGCCAGGGGCCCCGCATACACACAGCATGCGCATACATGCTGGGCTTGGGACATGGCCCCCAGAGCTCCTGCCTGAGGTGGGCCTTATGCAAACATTTCTGTGCCTGCTGGGTAGGGGTCTATTTGAGGGGCCTGGCTTCAAGCCTGGGGGACTAAGGGTCCCAGCTGGACAGGGGCTGGCCCTTGGATTCAGGCACACGATCACCACACAGGCATGTGTTCATGCATGCCTCGTGTGCTCATCTCACACGCACCCCTCTCCCAGGTCATGCAGGACCCCTCCCCCACTCCACACATTTCACGCTGTGCACCTGGAAGCTGCTCACGTCTCTCACACCCGGTGTCGGTACACATCTGCCTCTCACAATGCTGCCCTTCTCCCACCCACCCAGGGACACCCGACGGCTCCTCCCTGATCCCGCCCCTGTACCCTGGCCTCGAGGTGCCCTGCCCAGCGGGGCGTGTGAATATGCAATGGGAGTCCCGGGCTGTACAATGGCAAGTGTGTGTGCCGTGGTGTGCCCGTTCCTGGGGCTGGCCAATGCCCCTGTGTGGGGCCTGTTGTGTGACGCTTGTGTCCTGACTCTGTCTTAAGTGCATTCATGCACTTACACTTGGCCTTATGTACACAGCCTTGCCCGGCTGCCGGGGCACGTAGGGATTTTAGCGGACGTGAATGTAAATAAATTATATATATATATTGCTAACCAGAGTGTCACTTCTCTCAGAAAGCCATTGGGTGTGGGCAGACGGTTATAAGGGGGCTGCACATGGGTTTCTTTGGGAGTTGTGGGTGGCTGGGCCTGCTAGAGGGTCAGGGTAGGCTGCAGCCTCAGTCCAGTGAGATTCCCTCAAACGTGGGCCATCTGGGTAAGGCGACAAGCAACAGCGGTGACCAAAGCCGCGCCCTTGCCAGATCCATCCTCTGATTGCAGAAAGGTGACGGCGCACTGAGGGGCTAGCTTCCCAACTGTTGCGGACACCAGCCTGGAGAAGCTGTGAGGGGAAGGGGCTGAGGTGAGCCCAGCCCAGCCCAGTGTGCCTGCCTGCCTGGCCATGCCTCCCATCCTGACCCACCTACCCAGACTCACTGGGGGTGTAGCTTGTAGAGTGTCCCATCGACTCCTACAGACACTGTCAGCTCCTGCAGGCCCCGGTTCTCCCGTATCTTTTCCACCACAGCAGCCACGCCTGCCCCGCAGAGTTGGGCAGCCCTTCGAGACACAGCCTGGCACACCTCCAGGACTATCAAGGCGTCGTCAGACGTCAGAGTCAGCCCCAGATCCTCCAGGATGGCTCGGACCTGACGCAGGGCCAGGCTGTCGCTGGGGCCCGGAAGGAACAGAATAGAGAATTAGCTCCCTCCTTTCTCAAGGTTCCCTGAACTTCATCCTCTGGAGTGAGGGAACCTGCAGCTTCCAGCATTGCCCCCAGCAACAAACTGCCTTGTGACACAAGTACCTTTCAATCTCAGAAAGAAACTTGGTCTTAAAGATGTCCCTGGTCTGAAGGCACTGAGTCTTCTGGCCCCGGAAGAGAACTCCAAGATTGGTTAAATGCAGGAGGATGTGGCGGACGATCTCCCCCAGGTACATGCCACTGATCATTTTCTCAAACCTGTATAAAGGCAGGCGTATGCAGGCCCATGTAACAGAAGACCCCATTAACCTTTCTCCCCAGCCCAGCCTACCCCTACCACCATGGCCTGGGTCTCAGCCATACCTCTGTTTGCCTGGATTGATGGATGCCTGGTCCACACTAGCATCAAAGCAGGTGCTGAGCATGCCCAGTGAGCCATCATCCCCAAAGGCACCCCACTCCATGTTGATGCACATGTGGCCCACATCCCCAGGCACACTTGCCACATTCTGGAGTTCTTCCATATAGCAGGCGTTGGTGCCGGTTCCTGTAGATGGGCCAGGGTCAAGGGATGGGGGCTGCTTACCGAAGCAGACCAAGCCCTTAGAGGTCATTCCCATACAAAATCACAAAATTCAGACTCCTCCTACCTCCCCATGTTCAAAGCCAGCCCCTGCTCCTTGTCTCCCTTTCTGACACTGTTAGTACCAAAACCTCAGAACTTCCTCCGCACTCCCTACCGGAGCCAGCGCTAGTGTCTCTCTGCCATGCTATCCAAAAGGGCTCCTAGGCTGCCATTAACCAGATCACCCTGAGGGGATAGGCCTGGCTCCACTCTGACGCCGGTAAGATGACAAAGTTTACTGATGGCTGAGCATGGCTTTAATTGAAATGACCAGGAGTGGGCCAGGAGCTGAGGAGACAGAACACTGACACAAGGACCCCCCACTGTCTGACCAGAAGTTAGGCAGTGGATGGCTTTCTCCGATAGTATTTCCACAGGTCCTAACGGAATCAAACCAAGGGCATCATGGGAGCTGGGACACAAGAGGCTTTTTGCCTACGAGACTCAGGAAAGCTACACAGAGGAAGTGATCTATGAGAGACAGAGAGGAAGAGATGTTTCGTCCTCTCTATGAGTTTCCAGCCTCTTGATAGCCCCATCTGGGATTTCTCTGGTAGTTAATGCCTCTCTCGAGCACCTACTAGCGTCAGAGCCTGTGTTCAAAAGTCTCCCATTCGTGACAGGCCAGCACACGCTCTAAAAGAAGCCTCCTTCAGAGCTCTGTCTCCCATGTTCAGGACTAATTCCTGTCTGATCTTAGCCTGTCTGCCCTTGTGTGCACTCAGCGTTAGCTGTAAGTTGCCACAGGCTGTTCCGGGCTTAATCCCCTCTGGATGCTTGGTTCTGAGAAGACAGAATTCCTTTTCCTTTCTGTGTCCTTCGGCCCCTTTATCCAGACGCTGGGTAGCCCCAGGGTAAGAGCTTGCCAATGTCTTAGACTCTTGACATCTAAAGAACCCTCATGAGTCACTGACCAGCCATGCCCTCCCATTTCAAACACTGAGTACACACCATGACCCAAGCAGTGGACTATGCCCAGGCCCCTTCTCATTCGGTTCTTTTAACCACTTGACACAAGCGTTGCCATGTCATACCTGGAACTGAAGGATCAGACTCTAATGGGCTGCCCAAGGTCAGGCAGATGGGAGTAGCACAGCCAGTCTTGTAGACATGCATCTACCAAATGGGCAAACTGAGGCTTGGAAAGATCCAATGACTTAATAGCTGAAATGGACTAAATGTCCTAGTCCCAGACCCTTAGCTCAGTACAATGGCCCGGAACTCAATTGGATCCTACTAAAAGAATCCCATATCCCCCAAGGTCAGAGAAAGGTCCAACCTAAGGAATTAACAGAAGGCAATGAGTTATCAGGCACTAGGAGCACAGAGGGCAAGGCCCTCCTTACCGACAATGAGGCCCATCTCACAACGGGGATCATCATAGCCACAGGACATCATGGTCCCCACCGTGTCATTGACAATGGCAACCACATTCAGCTCCACTGCCTGCATGCAAACGGATGCTGCTAGTTGCTGGGCAACATAGTTGTCATGGCAACCAGCACTGGACTCAAAGGTCTCTATTATAGAGGGCCCCTTTGCTCCCCTCCAGGCCTGTCACAACCCCAAAAGCACCCCTGGAGGTGGACTCCTACCTGTCTCCGCCTAATGGCTTCCCGTAATAGATACACAACATCTTGGCCCTCACAGCCGGATGCATTGAATCCCTTAGTCCAGTTCAGGAGGATACCCTGGGATGGGATTGGGAAGACAGAAAAGTCACTCTGCCTCCCAAACCCGGTATCCCACAGAAGCACAACGTCTCTGCCCTTCCCATGCAGGATTCCGTGCCCACTCTGCCCTACAGTTGAAGGTCGTGCTCTCTACCCCTCTCAAGTCCCTGGGAAGCTTTCAGTGTGAAGAAACCTATTAATAACGACTCGACCTATGTCTTCCATTATTAGTTCTAGGATGCTCAGGTGCTCTGAGGATCTGGCTGTTTTAAGATGTTTGCCCAGAAGGGAAGGGCTCTTTGGAATTGAGGAGGAATGAACAGAGCTGGGAGGATGGTTGCTATGTGTAGAAAAGATGAAGATGGAAAAACTTTAGAGGCTGAAATGTCAGCAGATCCCACCCTTTCAAAAGAAAAGAGTCCCTTGGAAGGGAAGGATTCTCAGAGTTAGGTGTAGCCATTTCAGTGTGACACTCCATCAGTTGTTCCAGAAAGGTAAAGGGTGAGTTGGAAAGCCAGAGATCTGGGCAGGACAGGACGGGAATGAGACAGACAGATCTTTACTGTGAGCAACTAGACTTAGTAACAAGGGGCAGAACTGTACCTGGAAAAGGGCTGTACTGTTTCTTTGTGTGTTTCTGAGGGAGAGGGTTGAAGCATAGGAATTAACCTTAGCTGCACAAGGAAAATGGCACTGTGCAGGACCTCCTACAGACAAGTGCTCAAGGACTGAACTATATCCCCAGCAAGAAAAATGGGCTCAACACACAACTTATATTCAGTTACAAAAAAACAAAACAAAAAAAATCAACTAGGCCACATTTTTTTCTTTTTGCATGCCCAGATTTGTACACTGACACACACACACTTCTTGTGTCTTGTGAAGAACAGTTAACAACGGAAATGAGCATGCTTTACCCGGAGCCAAACAGACTAGGGGGGGGG
>NW_022196913.1:59573246-59613723 GCF_008632895.1 Mastomys coucha
TAGAAGTCAGCACAGGAGGGCAGGGGGAAAATAACACACAGGCTGCTGGACGGACACAGACTGCGGCGGCCACAAGACAGCCAAGGAGAGAGCAGAGGTCTTCAAAGGCAGCAGGCAGGTTCCTCAGCATGAGGTGCTTCCAAACAAACTTGAGATGTTGAGCTTCCTGGGAGCTTGGACAAGAGGCCTAGGACCAGCCATTCCTCTGCCAGACTTCAGGGGGCACACGTCGGGAAGTCGGCTGGGCATGCCGAAGGACATAATGTGTCTTGAGTAGTTTTGACCTATGACCTATCACTCTGCCACCTAGATCAGGCACACAGCACTGTGTCAAGCTGAGAAGGAAGCGTGCGAGGGAGCGTAGGACCTCAAGCCTTTTCTGGAGAGAAGAGCAAATGCTGCTCCTCACAGGCTGAACGCCCTGGCGGAACTGGGCAATGTGGCATCTGGTCAGCACCAAGCTAGGCCAGTGCCGTTCTCAAATGCCTCCTCCCCAAACACGGGCACAGCAGCTTTGGGGGGGGAAGGCAGGACTGCGTACAATCCAGCTCAACAAGGCTGCTCCCCCCCCCCCCACCTTGCTTACACTTCTCCTCGACTTCCTGCCCACTCTTAAAGGACCCAGGGATCGGAGGCCCCGGGAAGCACTTCTTGAACTTAACTGCCTCACCTGGTCCAGGCCGAGCTGCTTGCACGGAAAAGAGAAGGTGAAACCCAGGGGTAGGCTCTGTCCACTAAGGCCCTGCCTCTTCTGGAAGTCGACGATGCAGTCCACGATATGGTCAAAGAGCTGCCGGAGAGGGCATGTCAGGGGATGGACTCTCTCCCACCTTCTCCACCTCTGGCGTCAAGACCCGAACTCTGAGTACCTTCTGCCCAGAGCCCTGGGCTATACACTCAGGGATGGAGTAGACCTGGTTGGTGATCCGCACACTGCCCTCGGTCACCCGTACCAACAGGACACGGAAGTTGGTGCCCCCTAGGTCCAAGGCCAGGAAATCACCCCGCTCTGTGGGACAGACACTCAGTATCAGGAGGAAAATGGCGGCTCCAGCCCTAGCACACACTGTGACTCACAGAGTCCACACCCCGGGCCCAGCCTCAGCCAGGTGCTCACCACTGCCGTCCGGCGTTGCTCGGACGTAAGTGGGCAGCATGCGGAGGGAGGAGGCCTCTCCTTGAAGCCCCCTGATCATGGCTTCCCGCATTTGTGCCTGCACCACTGCCAGCTGCTCCAAGGTCAGCTGAAATGGTGCCAGGGTCTCTTCCAGGATGCGCCTGTCGGCAGCCAGGCGAGCAGCCACAGCTGTCACCATTGCCACACCCCTGCCACCACCATCCACGGAGGGGATGAAGGAGATGTCACATTTTGGGGCCAGGAGCATTACTGTCTCCTTCAGGATGCCGAGGAACCTATGCAAACACACCAGGTTCACTCAGCTTGGCATCTATTTTTTATTGGTTATTTTATTTATTTACATTCCAAATGTTGTCCCCCTTCCTAGTTTCCCCTCCACAACCCTCCTATCCCCTCCCCCTCCCCTGCCTCTATGAGGGTGCTCACCTACCCACCTACCCACTCCGGCCTCACCACCCTAGCATCCCCCTATACTGGGGTATTAAGCCTTCACAGGACCAAGGGTTCCCCCCCCCCCCATTGATGCCAGATAAGGCCATCCTCTGCTACATATGCAGCTGGAGCCATGGGTTTTAATAGAATTTTATTTTATTAAAAATTTTTAATCAAACAAATTAGTCCTAAACCTGTTCCTTGGTACCAACCATATATCCACTGCCCTCTCTGCCCCTCGCCCTGGCACGCATAGAAGGAAACGTTTTTCTCTTTTTACACACCTCTGGCATCCCACAATCTAGACTAACTCCTGCTCTGCTATTCACATCCACTAGCTCGCGCACAGGGTACCTGAGTGCCCTCTGAATGTGTGTCATAAAAACACGCACACCTTCATGCTACCTGCTCACACAGGATCCTAGTCTCAGAATACCTGGGGTGTCGTTCAAACACTCGCCCTCCGGTGGCCACAGCCATGTGCAGTGTCTGCTGCTGCCTGCTGTGCTGCAGGCGGGATAGGACGGCAGCCAGGGCAGCCGCACAGAGCTGGGCAGCCCGTGTGCACACGGCCGCGCACACACACTGCACCAGTTCAGCATCCGAGGCCTGCGGGCTCAGACCCAAGTCCCGCAGGACTGTGAGGACGCGGGCTGTCCCAGTGGTGGGGCTGCAGGGAGGAGGGTGAAGACACATGGGTGGTTCGTGGTGCTGAACTGGGGCTTAGGGGACCTACTAGCTCCCCACCCCACCAAAGCCACCTTGGAGAGAGAGTGCCTTAGCCTCTTCCAAGCAGACCCTCCTTGCCCCTCGGCTAAGCCGCAAGCCTCCCTTACGTACTCCTCCATCTCAGCCACGTGTTCCAGGAGGATGCTGCCTTGACTTAGCAACGCAGGAGAGGCACAGCCACCAAAGAGGAGCCCATGCTGGGACAAGTGGACCAGCACCAGCCGGACCAGCTCACCCAAGTAAAGGCCTCCAATCATCTTCTCAAACCTACAGGGGGAAAGAGTGACTAGATGAAGCCCTGCTTGAGCCCCCAGCCCACTTGAACCCTCAAAAAGAAATCATTTTCTCTGAGGCCCCAGACGAAGGACCCCAGAAGCAAATAGCCTCTGAGGGGACAAGTGGGTCTACCCTTTCAAACCCTTTGGGTTACATCCAGGGACCTCTTAGAAAGGCTAAAGGAGCCAGGGAAGTAGGTAGACATTTTACTCAGTTGTTCCCAACTCCCAGCCCCCAAGCGGGATCAAAGATTGAAACCTCAGGGTTCTTTTTGAGTCTGACCTGGGACTCCCCAAAGGCAAGCTCAGAAGGGTAGGAAGAGGTAGGTTAGAACAGCAATGCGACAGCCTAATGCAGGGAAAACCACCGCCAGGCCACCACCTCTGAGCACCAGGAGTCAGGGACTCGTGGTCCAGGGCATAGTCGAAGGTGGTCAGGACTGGCCCGAGGGCCTCTTCGTCATAGAAGGAGCCCCACTCGATGCTGACACAGGTGCGGCCGCGGTCCTCATCCAGAGCAGCCACGTGCCGCGCCTCCTCCATGTAACACGCGTTGGTCCCAGTGTCTGGTGGGAAGGACCCCATCAGAGCCTGTTCACCAGGCAGCTGCCACCCTTCATTCCAAACAGCCCCTGGCTCACCTACAATAAGCCCAATTTCACATGGCCTTGTGCCCAGCTCACAGCCCATCATAGTGCCCACTGTGTCATTCACCATAGCTACCACATCAATCCTGTAGGTCTAGGCAATGGAGAGAACAGGGAATCAGAGCCAGTCCCATCCTTCCATCCCCTCCCCCAACTCAGGCTCCCAGCACCTGGAAGAAGGTCCCACGGCTGAGTGCCTCACCCACACCCTGGCCTGGCATCCCAATACATGCCTTGGAACCTGGTTTCTAACCAGTACCCTGGGATTAGTGCAAAAAGCCCTGCCCCTCTAGAGCATGGAGATTTTGACAAGGGCGCTTCTCTTACATTAGCACTTCTTCCCAGCTTCCGCTCAGGCCCAAGGCCCACTGCTCCCTCCCCGCAACCCCATCTTTTATTAGGATGCTTTCCCTTCTAGAACATGAAGATCTTCAGGGCTGGGTCATAGGTTTCTTTTTTGCTTTTGTTTTTATTTTTCCCATGTCCTGTCCCCTTCCCAAACCCCTTCCCCCAGGACACGATCATCTTATTTGAGTCATTCTTAGCTTACTATGGAAGCAACATTAACCCCAGGGTCAAAGTGGATAAAGGCTGTGCATAGGAAAAGAAAGCAGGGCCTTCTAGAGACACAGGCATAACCTACAGATGCCAAGGCCAGGCCAGCGGGGGCAGCTCTCCATCACCCTGACCTTCGCTTACCCCCTGCCTCTCAATGGCATCTCTTAGCAACTGGACCACATCCTGGCCTTCCACACCGCTGCACCGAAAACCTTTTGTCCAGGAAATGAGGGTGCTCTGGGGACAGAGAAGCAGAGTTATTTTTCCCCCCTGTGGCCTTCACAAGGGCTGTAGTCTCTTTCCGCTCACTGACCCCATGCGTCCCCCACCTCACCCTGTCCAAGCCTGTCTGGTGACAAGGAAAAGAGAAATTGAACCCAAGCTTCAGACCCTGATTCTCCACGGGGTATGCATCCAGGAATTCAGAGAGGCAGCAGGCGGCAAAGTCAAAGAGCTATGGGAACAAGACGAGTGCTTAGCTCTGAGCACCTGAGCCCCAGCCCTGCAACCAAGTCTCAAGCCACAGAGGATGCCCACTGCCTGCTCACCTGCTGGCCAGCACCTAGGATCACCTCTTGAGGGATCAAAAACTCCCGGCTCCTGGGCTCCACACTACGTTCTTTGGTGCCTGTCAGCGTTACCCACAACACACGGAGCGAAGCTCCTGTGGCCCCCAGCTCCAGCACCAGGAAGTCTCCTCGCTCTAGACAGTGAACAACAGGTCATAGAAAGACATACTGTTGGCAAAGCTGCCTGCCTCCCAGAAAAGCTCCCAGAGTCTGAGAGGACCAGTTAAGAGGGCCTCAGAGACGGTGGACAGAGGTAAGGGACTTGGCCTTCCCCCAGGCTGAACACTTTCTCTGTGTCTGGCCACCCGTCCAAGTCTGTGCTACTCACCAGTGCCGTGTGGTGTGGACCTCACGTATGTGGGCAACATCCGGACAGAAGGAGCGGGACTGTCCTGTCCCTTCAGAGCCTGCTCCATGGAGCACAGAAGACTGGCTTGGATCTGCTGCAGCTGTGTCCTGGTCACCTTGAATTGTTGCAAGCATTCCTGTACCTGGGAAGAAATAAGCTGACATTCTCCAACTTCAGCTGGGACAGGACTGTCCTGCCCGCCCCGCCCCCTGCCTTCTTAGGTTGCCTCCTGAGGCTTTTGCCTAGCACCCTGCTCCATTCCCCTGACCCTCTGCGTCCTGAGGGCTGCCTAGCACCCTGCTCCATTCCCCTGACGCTCTGCGTCCTGAGGGCTGCCTAGCATCCTGCTCCATTCCCCCTGAGTCCCCCTCCTTGAAGCTTCTCTCACCTTGGTTCTCTTGCTGTTCAAAGCCTACTCCAATCTCTTGTATCCTACAAGGGTTACAAGAAAGAAGCCACCTCCCTCTTTGTGCTCTGTATCCTGGTGACTTCCTCTCAGCCCCCACATTCTCTACCCTGACCATCTAGCTCTTTGTAATGTAAGGTTTGGTGAAGCCTCTCTCCTGCCACCATAACTGCTTTCCCGTTCTCCGGGGCAAGAGTTCTGCAGCGGTCTCTTTGTGAGCTATCAATGAGTGAACACACTGTGAAGAAACTTCACACTCGAGGGCTAGCCCTTCCCGACCTTCTCTCAGAAGCCCACCTCTGGAAGACAGAGACCGCAGAACCAAGGCTGGCCTTCCCTTCACTTGGCCGCTATTCCCAACCCAGCACTACGGCAAACGCAGCCCACCATACAGCTCCAGTCCTGCTCCTGCTTCCTGCTGATTCCCCTGTGGAAGACAGAGTCAGCACTGTCTGGATGTGTAAGGCGCTAGTGCTGGTGATGGTGACAGAAAAGGGGGAGGCAGGATTATAACTTGACTTGGGGAGAGTCACATTTTTAGACGTGAGTGGAGGAGGTCTTACAGGTGATGACCTAAGTCGAGGAAGAGACCTGAAGTGCTGAGGGAAGAGAATAAGAATGGTTTCCTCCAGAGGAAGGGGCTGGGGCTGGGGGAGCACTGGCCGGGGAGTGGATCAGAGCCTGATGGGAAGGCTGAGAGGGTGAGAGAAAGCAAAAGATGTGCCAGCCCAAGTTCTCACCGGTGCTGCCGGAAGCTCAAGGAATAGAGAGCTCTCAGAACCTCAGCTCTGTGAAGAAGCATCCCTTGGATGACACTCTTGCTCATCCACCAAAAAAAGCCCCCCTATTGGTTGGCAGCTCAGTAGCTGCATCATTCCCCAGCTTAGATCTTTCTCCTGTGACACAGGAATTCTATTCTAAAGATTCATTGCCCCAGACTGGACCCAAATCTGTGAAGCAACTTAGAGCATCTCTAATGTGTGCAGGGGTGAAAGGGGGAGGCGAGGAGGGCATGATCCTAACCCCTCTTTATGAAGCTCCAGGGAAGAGGCTCCCTAAGGAGGCAAATAATCCTGAGTCCAAGACGCGGGAGTCCAAGACATCCCATGATAGGCTTACACTGGGCAGATGTTTCAGACACTGGGGTGGTTGTTTCTGTGTTATAAATGAGGAAGCCTAGGCTTGGAGAACATGAGCCATCTGCCCAGCCAAGGAGATCTGAAGGGCAGGGTAGATAGGACTGCAGAGATATTCCCATTCCGACGAAAACCAGACAAAACTGAAATCGAAACTAGTACTTCCTCTGAAAAGAACCAGACATGATGAAAAACCAGAGAAGCAAGAGCAACTTCAGCCCTCACCGTGCCCCATTAGAAGGGAGACTGCCTGAACAACGTAGGAAGTTCCAGGCCAGCCTAGGCTACATAGTGAGACTGTGTCTCAGCAGGGTGGGGACTGCAGTGTCCAGATGGGGAATGTTTTAGCATTGCATGATAAAACCAAGACAAAACATGGATGAGTTAATGGCTTGGGCGGATTAATGGCTTTCTTCTTCTTTTCCCCCTGGATCAGAGAGTGAGATGTTCAAGAGGAGAAGCTATGAGATGAGCAAGTCCCCCCCCCTCCCTCCCTCCCTCTCCTTCTCCCTCTCCCTATTCCTCTCTCTCTCTCTCTCTCTCTCTCTCACACACACACACACACAACACACACACAACACACACACACACACACACACACACAGGAAAGGGCAAACTTCTCTGGTAGACTCTGGTGGGTGTAAACTATCCAGGAGAAGTAAGAAAAACCTCTCCTTTCTGCCCGACTGAGGCTGTAAGTGGAGCCCTCCTCCATGAGAGTGGGGAGAAAGGAACTGGGGTATGTGTGAAGTCCACGGGGGCCTCCACGATGACTGTTCTCATGAGCTTGTTGTACCTGTCAGTCTGGCTCCAACACGTTGGTCACCCGTTTGAGCAAGTGACCTCCTTGATCAAGTAACAATTCAAAGACAGCAAGGATGCTATGAGGACTAAAATCAGCAGCAGAGCGGTGGCTGACACAAAGGGGATGCTCCATGAAGGGCTTTCTTAGGGGCATGAGGCACAATTACCCAGGAGGGCCTGATTCTACACCTTTAGCGACAAAAAGAGACTTCTACAAAGTTCTAGCAAGGGACTAAAAGATGTAGATGGACACTGATGATGAGTGATGATGTGTGATAGCGTGTGGTGTCCTGTGATGATGAGTGATGATGTGTGATAGCGTGTGGTGTCGTGTGATGATGTGTGATAGCGTGTGGTGTTGTGTGATGATGTGTGATGACCACCCTCCTCCCACCTCCTGCCATGGAAAGGGATTCCAAAGTGAGGTTTGAGTGTGGAGTGCTGTCCCTGGCTGTAGAACAGTTGGTATCCTTAGAAAGCCCCCAAAAGCCACAGAAAATTTGTTAAACTTCAGGTACATAAAACAAAGCCCATACAGATTTGGGTCTGGGTTGGTTGGGGGGGAGGTTCTCTGAGGAAAGGGCATGATGACAAACAGAGAAGAAGCCATGGTGAGGTTGTTATTGCTTGTTTCTGGAGCCCATCTATGGGCTGAACACAGAGGAAATGTTTACAGCGTGGTCTGAGGCACAGGTTGCACAAAGGTGAAGGGGTGTGTGCGTGTGTGAAATTCAGTGTCAGTAAGGCCACCGCAGTTGGATATGGAACCTCGTAGGCATATGTCAGAGGAGAACAGAAAACTACAGAAACCACAGGGAGTGGTCCAAGAAAGCTTTTGCTGGCGTCGCCTCTGTGCAAGTCCTTTATCCCCATGAGGCTTTTTCTTTTTTTTAATTCGAGGAGAGCACTCAAATAAGTTATTTTCCTCTGCTTTTCTGATGAGGAAATGGAGAACCAAGAGTTATGAAATGGTTTACATAAGCATTTTCTGCTCCAGGATGTGGTAGGTGAAGACTTCTAAATCTTAGTCAAGATGAAGGGGAAGGCTGCTGATGTAGGTGAGTGGCGAACATTTAACTGCCATTCAGTCCTCATGCCACTAAAACCATACTAACCAACCAACCAACCAACCAAGAGAGACAGCGACAGACAGACAGCAGACAGACAGATAGACACACACACACACACACACACGCACACACACACGGGGGGGGGGGCTTCTAGGGAAACCTCAGCTTTTAAGCCCATGCTTTGTAAGAACCAGAGAACAATTCAGCACTGCAGCTGTCTCTGGGGCCTGACTGCAATGGCCACGTGAGGAAGCTGTGCCCAAGAGACCGGAGGAAGAGGAGAGAAAGGGACTCAGGACATAGCTCCCAGCCTGTAATGTGTATATGTGTGTGCTTGTGTGTGTGTACTTGTGTGTGTGTGTGCAGATGTGTGTGTGTGTGTGTGTGCATGTGAATATAGTATTAACAGTTAAAAGGCAGGTTAAGAAATGAGAGTATTAGATAAGGGAGGATGGAATGCAGCCAGGACACATAGGTCATGAACTATGGGTTCTAAAGCTGATTGCTGAAAGTTTCAATTCTATTGAGGTTTCTTCCTTTTTTCCCTTCCTTTTTGGGTGCATAAGTGTGTAAAAGTGTAATTGATAGTGAAAGTATAAGCTAAATTTTTTTTTGAAGAAAATGGAGAGGGCACATTCTAGATACATCAGCCCTTGTAGGGCTGGTCCAGCATCTCTGTGGCAAGCTGACAAGAGGGACACATTTACAGGTGACAATCCTTATGTCTGAAACTCAAGTCACTTTACACCAATAAGCCCTGCCCCCAAACCAATCTGCACCTTGCAGTTGTTTGGAGTCTCAAAGAAAAGAGATGCCAGGTTGGAGATTAATAGCTTAGAAGACTGGGAAAAGGCCACAAGGGTGTGAGCCCAGCCACCCACATCCCTGCTCATGCTATCCTGGAGAGCCTTAAATAAATACAGAACTGGCATCCAGTGTCCCGCTTACCAGTTCTAAGCTGCCTGAGGGCCTTGGCATGCCCTCCTGTGAGCAGCCTGAGGTTCTCTCTCCAGGATGCAGACCAGCAAGCCCAATGGTGGCCATGTTTCCACAGTGGGTATTGACTACCTATAGGAGAGAAGGCATAGCTGGATTCCAGACTGGCTCGTCTACAGGCTTCAAGAGGCATTAACTCAAACCCACAACTTCTTTCCTTCCCAAAGGAACACATAATGGCGTTGTAAACAGAATCAAAACCTTCTGACCAGCAAAGATCCTTTAGCAATTCACCAGGAGGCAGGTGTTTTCTGGAAGCATGTGTAACAATGTTTCACCTCCCGCCTAATCCTAAACCTCTGGAGCCCCTCTCTGCCCCTTCATTCTTTCCTTCATTGGCCCCTGCAGACTGACAGTCTGTCATGGTTGCTCTTTCTGGGTCTTCGTCAGTAAGCAACTCTTCTCCTCTGCCTTTAAATGCATAGGACAGTTTCCAAGCCTCCAAGGACAGTCATACCTTCCTCTACACTCAGCCCATTTCACCATTAAAACTTGTGTGTCAGGAGCTCCCAAATCAAGCCTGGACCTAATCCTAACGCCAGTCCCAGTAGTCTGTTAGATCACACTGTAGCAGTGTGGCAGCCCCTTGAATGCAAGCAAGGCAGATTCCTTTTTCCACTAGTCTGCCACAAATCTCCTGCCCTCAACTTGGCTAGAAACATCAAGAGTTTTGCTGACAAGAGCGCAGTCACGTAGGACCTAGCTGGGGCTCCGAGAAAGAACTTTAATGTCTATCTTCTCTTTCCTGTCCCCACAACTACTGACTGTTCCAACAGTCCCCTGATAGTTCTGCTTCCGCAGACTGAATCTAGCCCTGCTCACACTGTCATGGCTCCTCCCGCAGATGGAGCAGAACTTGGTGGTACTACACTGCAGGACCCTCATGTACCCTCACCCTAAGCTTCCTCTTGTTTCTACTCTTTGATCCTCCAAACTCCACACACGCTGACTCCCTGTCTTCTGATTTTTAGTCTTCACTTAAGTTGTTCCTCAGGCTGAAGGGCTAGCCTCATAATCTTGTGATATCTGACTCAACTCTGCACTTCAATTCCGGGGCAGGGTTGGGTAAGTTTAGACCTGGGGCTCATGCCTGTAAGCCTAGCACTTGGTTGACTGAGGCAGGAGTATCATGAGTTTGAGGATAACCTGGGCCACTTGTGAGATCCTGTCTCAAAAGGAGGCAGTAATTTGGTAAAGCAAGAAATTTGTTTCTGACAACTCTCCCCTAAATTATATATACCACCACTTAAGTTTCTAAATCTGTCAGAAGAGAACATATATTCCAGTAGTCTGTTAAAGGATAAAATAAGGCAACCGATGCAATTATCTTTGTTCAAGGCCCAGCTAACATAATCATTCACATACTTACACACTCAATATTTACTCCACACATGCCAGACTATGAGCTTCCTGCAAGGAACCCTAGGATTTAAACTCTAGGTTCATGCATTCGAACCTATCTCTTCCTCGAGTGCGAGACATGTCTTCATTCCTCCATTGCCAGAAACCAGTCCAGAGTCTACTCATGTCTGAACTAAGGGCTTCTTGCCTTTCCTCATCTGAATCAGACATGGTTCCAAAGTGCTCCCTCCTGAGGCTGGGTCCCACCATCACCACTGAGGACTAATAGCATAGTCTTACGAACCCCCATTAGCCATAGGATATGCCAGGGCTTGAGGTGAGGCCTGCGGGAATTAGAGGAAGTGCTTACGTGAGAGATTCAGAAGTTGGGCACCTCCTCACGTCTCAGCTCTTCTCCCAAATATGACCAGAGTGATCCTGAACTAAACTCAAAAGTGAAAACTCGAGGTCAGCTCCCCAAGCTCCACCTTCCTCTTTGACCACTTAACAGAAATATGCTAATTCAGGAAAGTGTACTTCCCTACGAATCTGCCCAAAGAGGAGGCCAGAATGGGCAGGACTAGGGTACAAACAAGCAAGATGACCATAGGAATTTGAAACCCCAATTAGGTTAAGGATTCCAAAATATTCTCTAGGAGCTCTGTTTGTTTTATAAACACTAAAAGTGTTTTGAAGTGCTAAGTTCCTTGGAAAGAAGCAGAGACCAGTCTGCAAATGTGTGGTTGAAATAGGCAATGTGTCAAGATGTAGCAAGCACAACTGTGTGAGCAGCAGCCTAAGAGGAAGGGCCATCATGACTCTGCAGCAGAGTGGGCAGGCCAAGTCGGGGAAGTCCTTTCACAAACAAGAGAGCATGCATACAGTTGTGTGCTTGTGTGTGTGTGCGTGTGTGAGTGTGTTCATAGACCTGGGTACATACAGCTCTCAGGATCTAATGAGGATGCCCACAGTTGGGATACATGGTGGAAAAAGTAACAGAAAGACCAAGGCCTTCCGGAAGATGAGGTTTTAAGTTTCTGTGGAGTTACTCTACTGGCCACTGCACTGTTCTATTTAACTGTTTTCCTGAAATACAATCTTAGGGAACTAGACGTGTGTGTGTGTGTGTGTGTGTGTGTGTGTGTGTGTGTGTGTGTGTTTGGCCACCCCCCAAAGCACCAACTACAGAAATGAATAATAATGAAAAGCAGTATGCGTTTGGAAAAGGGACAGATAAAGGGGCCCGGTGACCTCCAGGATTCTCTACAGGGTACTTAGAAGAGTTTTATGCTCAAACAGTGTAAGATTGGGGTGGAGTCAAGAGATACACATAAGTTAGCAGTCTTAATCAAGGTGTGTTTCCGTCCCTCACTCTCAGCTCTCATCCTGCAAGGTAGTCTGCAAGCTCTTCCTTCTGTCATCCAAGGGAGCCTAGTCCGGATGCCACAGTTGTCCATTTGAGAGGGGAGTGCTATCCTGAGAGACTTTGCTGGCCCCTGAATACAGTATGACTGAAGGGTCTAGGACACAACTTAACTTTGTGTCTTCAGTCTTGAAGGAAGAGATGGGTCAGAGAGATACACACTCCTTGAGTAATTAGCATGTGCCTGCAGAGCAAGCAGTAGTCAGACACAAAGCCTAACAAAAGCAGCTTCTAAGTGCCTGTTAGAACTTAGGCTAATTGGTGGGCACATGACTGCTACTTACCCATTAACTGCTATTACCCAGTTAGCGAAGGCCTCCACAGGACACAGGCGAGCAGAGGTGGCTCCTGTAGCAGCTTTGGTGTGATCAGACCTATAAACATGGCAAATACAGCCCTACCTGCAGTTTCCTGGAGACCAAGCAGACACACAGGCTATGAAAGACAGGGAAGTCAAGAATGAAACTGGGGAAGGCAAACGGACCATCATCTACAACACAGCACCATGCCGAGTTTGAGGCTCCAGTGCCTTAGCTTAATTTAGTTGAGGGAGATTACGGAACTGAAAGTGAAAACCTAGCTATGATTCATGACAGCAGCACAGCAGTCTCTAGTCAGCATGAGGGGATGCTTCTGGAAACTATTTTCATGACTCTTTGTGATCCTGAAAGGCCTGTTTTCATTTCACCAGGAAGTGGGTTGTCCTGGCTGTAGTCACAGTGCCAGGGACCTTCTAAGTCAAAGCCAAGGTTTGAGGTCTATGAATATTTTGGTCCAGTCCTGTCTGTAACAGAGGCACAGCACTTGCCAGCTAAAGTCAAGAGGACACAGAATGGCTACTACCCAACAAGGGAGAGTCAAACCCTGACATGGCTCCCTTAACACTTCCTAGTGCAGCCTGCAGCCACCCAGAAGGAACTGTAGAACTGGGAGGGCCAAAGGCAACACTAGAGGATCACTGCCGGGCAGGAAGGCCAGACCCTCCCTCCTTTGCTCATCTCAGCCTACAGTGCCCATAGCCAGCTCCGCCATCATCTTCCATGCCCTTTATGCTTTGGATAGGGCCTCACGGCTCTCTCACAGGCACTGCCCTGCTTCTGCTGTCTCTGTTCCTATTGATTTGTCTACAATGACCTACTGATACCCCTGGTCTTCCAACCCTTTCATCTAAGTTCAGTTAGCAGCAATGGGATTCCCCTACCTTCACCCTGACCCCCACAAGTAGGGCCAGCTCTGACCCCAGCTGGGAACCAGTCTACTGTATTAAAATCATCTGAGTTTACCTTACCTGCCTAACTGTGGGCTCTCATGTTTCTTACATACCTTATGAGCTTCCGTACCAGGTTCTGGATTCTGATATGGAGTATCAGTTAACTTTTGCTAAACGGAAGGGCCCTCCCTCAATCTCAACAGTCCAGCCTTCTGAAACAGCAAGAAAGGAACCCGCTTCTGGTGTGCATGCTTTCAGCACTCTTCCAGAGTGCTGACGATGTCCCATCTTCCCCATGGTAACCACCACCTCTCCACCAATGTACAAACTCCCTTCTCCTCTCCCCAACCCCCGCTGGCTAAACTCAACCTAAGGCCAAAGCTTGCCTCACAGGCAGGTGGCCCAACCCAAACTCAAACTTCCAGAGTCATCACCACGGTATCAGACAGACCTAGGTTCAGACCCAACCCAATTCCCCAACTGATTTATGGAAGCTTTCCATTTTTCTGAATCTAAAGTTTGGGTGGGTTTTGTTGTTTTTTTATTATTGTGTATACGATTGTGTATGTGTGTGGGGGTGGTATGTGCCACAGTGAACATGTGGAGGTCAGAGGACTTTGTGGATTGAACCTAGGTCATTAGGGCTTTTACAGCAAGCAAGGGCTTTACCTGCTGAACCATCTTACTGGTCCTGAGTCTGAACTGTCCATGTATAAAACATGTAATTTCTCTGTAGGATTTGCTTTAGACCTGTAAACATGATAGACATCAGCCTTGCTGCAAGTTTATTGGATACCAACTAGCCATACAGGCAGTAAAACATGGTGCTCAGGAGGGCACGACAGCCCTCACCCCACATGTACCGGCAGCCGGGGCTTACAGTTTTTCAGCTGTCTCATCTAAATATGGAACAGAATGTGAAAGGCCCAGCTTATGTCATGCTTGTGACAAGTGCTTCCAGACTCCCTGGGCCGACCTCTGGGTGACCCAACGTTTATCTTTGTCTTAGTCTGAGACTGGCTACATAGTCCTGGCTATCCTAGAACTCACCATGGAGATCTGACTGGCCTTGAACTTATGAGACCCACCTGCCTCTGCCTCCCCAGTGCTGAGATTAAAAGTGTGTGCCAATGTGCTCAGATTTTTATCTTTTTAAGTAGATTCAAGATGTCTACTTCCAGTGGGTTCCCCAGAATTAGACCTAATCATATACTGTACTTTGGAAGGTTCCAAATAGGGCTGGGGTTAGGGTGATGAAAGTGAAACAGAATGTTGACTTAGAGTCCTCTCAGACTCGTGCCAGTGCTAACCCTGCACTTACATGGATCCAAGAGTATGGGCCTCATACCTAGTCATGAGGGGATCTGGATGTGAGTTAGCAGGAGACAGCCAAGACCATACACATATTTAAGCTGTTATGGGCACTGTGGTGATCCAACCCTACAAGAGAGTATGGTAGAATGTGCCTCCGTTGTTCTTTCTGAGACATGAAGAAAATGGGTACTTCTATACTCCAACTTCTATTTTCATTGGCTAAGGGCCGCCGCAGAAGGCCTTGGCCCTTGTAGCTCGTGCCAACATATAAGTCAAGGGCCACCTTCTCACACAGGTACCAGTATCTGCAATAAAATCCTTTAAATAGAGTCTAGAGCACAGGGGAAGGGGGCCAGGCACAACTTCTGACAGAAGGCTCTTGTAAGGACATAAGGAAGGACCACAGTTGTGATGATGTCAGACAAATGTCTCTCCGACTCCAGGTTCTAGCAATAGTTCATGGAGCTTTAACATTCCCCACGAGCTAGCAATCTTTCAGAACTACACAGAGGCCCCAGAAGAGCGAAGTATGTAAGACCCGGGCTCCCAATGTGCTCACTCCCTAGAGCTATGCCTGTCCTCGCAGCTGGAGGCTCTCTCTGGCTCTCCCGCCCCTCCCTACAATACTTAGGACATATAATGGCACAGTAATGCCACTAACTCATTGCTGCCCTACACACTTGCAGCAAATGGATTGAGTCTTTATAAACATTTTGTCAATCCTTAAAACACTAAGTGTTTTTCTCTCATTTTACAGACAAGTAAACTAAGTCCCAGAGAGTTTAACCTGTATCGGAAGGAGGGTGTAGACCTAGGTTGATCCGACATGATCTTCACATAACTCTTCACTCTTTGTCTAACGCACCTCCTGTCAGACTACAGCAAGGAGAGAGAGAAGATTGCTGTGGTGGTTTCAGTATGCTCGGCCCAGAAAGTGACATTATTAGGTGTGTCCTCGTTGGAGTAGGTGTGGCCTTGTTAGAGGAAGCGTGTCGCTGTGGGGTGGGCTTTGAGACCCTCCTAGCTGCCTGGAAGACAGTGCTCCTGACTACTTTTGGATGAAGATGTAGAAGTCTCAGCTTCTCCTGTGCCAGGCCTGCCTGGACACGGCCATGCTTTCTGCCATGATGATAATGGACTGAACCTCAGAGACTATAAGGCAGTCCCAGTTAATGTTGTCCTTTATAGTGTGCCCCGGTCATGCTGTCTGTTCACAGCAGTAAACCCTAAGACACTGGCTAAACAAGCAGCCCTCGGTGAAGGCAGCTTGAGTCGCATGTAGACTGAGAATTCCTGGTTTAGCTAATCCCCACCTTTAGCCAATAGCCCACATCCTCTACAGCCTGCTCAGTTTTAAGCTAATCTCCCTTTAGAAGCAGCTCTTTCCCTTGACCTCATATACAGAAATGCGAACTATACCATTTATAGAGATCTCCCTCCTAAGAGCCCCTAATGAGAGATGTGAGTGAATTACCCTGATGGGATATATCTGGTACACTTTCCCTTAGAAGGAAAACCACGAAGTACTGATGTCAGAAGTCAATGTTTTCCTTAGAAATGAGGAGTACAAACCCTGGCCGCACTGCCACGGACATAGCGGGCTCTTACTTGTTCTTCTTGATCTGTTTCCTCATCTGAAGGTTGGTTATAACAAGTTTCTATGAGAATCAAATGATAATATATTGGCTGGACTATAATGATTGATCAAAAATTAAGAAATACTCTATGTGGGATACTGGTCAGTGGCAACATCATCCAAGAAAAAGGTATTGCCTGAGTGGAGACAGATCCTTTCCAATTTGACTATAAGTCCCTCAATGTCTGCACAGGGTCTTCCAATCCAGCTCTCTGAACTGCCCAGTGTGTTACACATCTCATTTTCATTTTAAAAATAAAAGACAGCTTTAGAGATGACAAATCAAAAGTTAGGCGTCTGAGTTATATGTTAACTTATCCTGGTCTAAGATCCTGCACTGGTCAACACCTACCTCTTACAGTCTGCTTCATTGAGCTGTCTATCAGCTGGGGCCAAGCTGGCTCGTCTGTAGCCTTGTTTGACTGCCCTCTCCTTGGGTAACTACTATTCGGTTTGAGTCTCTCCATCTGGCATCACCTGAGCACTAAGGATGGCCCGTATCTCTGCCCTGCACCGGAGCAGACACTGTACGGTGCACTGCAGAGTCTGTGCACTGCTCTAGCACTGCTGCCATTCGGCCTCTGGCAGCTAAACGGACAACTGTGGTTCAAACAGATAACTGTGCCTGGTACTCCCACTGGTAAAGCTATTTTGAAGAAAAAAAATGCAGACACTAATACTAAAAACACTCCGGGAAAGAACAGAAAGTCACACTTGTACAAGGTCATAGGTCACAGGTCAAGGTCATAGGGCCTAGCTGAGACGTCTTAACTGGGGGAGCAGGTCACTGAATGAAAGGGACAACAGTCAGTAGTGGGATTAAATACACTGGGCACAGCCAAAGTGATGCCAGGTCCAGTCACTGTTCAGAGGTGTGCAGTGTAATTTAAACAATGTGAGTAGTATGTCAAAGATTAGCAATGAAATTCATTCAGGAACACATAGCTCATGAGTGGAAAACTATCTCTTCAACTGAAATATCCCCACGCCAAAGCTTACAACAGAAATGAAAAGAAACACTTCCATCTATTAAAATAAGATTTCATACAAAGATAAATATATTTAAATTTTAACTATAAGCAAATTCAAACAATACTATTCACAGTTGTCTGAATAGATCTTATAAAACATAAACGAGGATGCTGAATGGGTTCTGGTAGTGAAAACAACGTCAGACTAGAGACCCAGACAACAAACTAGAGACCACTCTAATTAATGAACACGACCAATTCAACCATACGAGTGCTGGTCAACCTCCAGTCTCAAGAAATTCAAGATTTTCTCCTCCTTCCTCTGCCTGATTTGGTTCGTGACCGGAAAGCAAATTGGTCTTTAAAGTCCACTAAGCAATTTGTAGCTTCTGAGACAGGAACAAAAGACTTGATGGGAGACTCATTTAAGTTGAGCTGTGAGAGGGAACTCTGCATCTCTCTGCTGCAGCCACCCTCTTCCACCTCTGGTGAGGGCATCCTGGACAGAAAGGAAAAAAATAAATAAATAAATAAATAAATTAATTAATTAATTAATTCAGTTCTCACTATGTAGACCCAGCTGGTCATGAATTCAGAGATCAATCAATCTGCCTCATGTGTACTAGGATTAAGTTCAATATTAACCTGCTAAGCACCAAGTATGTGCTATTATATACATAGTGGGGACTTAAAATTATATTAGTACAAATAATTTCTGTTAAGGCTCTAGCCATAAGTACTACCATTCTGCTCTTACAGATGAGGCTACTGAGTAAACTCATGGAACATGGAGACATGGGAAGACTGTAGAGTCAGATCCAAATTTCCAAACTGCCCAACATCTGCTAGAATTTGGGTTTGGATGAAAGGGAGAAGAGAAAGAAGTAACATATAGCTCTACTTAAAACATCAATACAGCTATCCAACCAATTCATAGTCCAGATATAGCAGGAGCATTCAATTAAAGAATTACATTATTTCCACAGTGATTTCTATTGTAGTAGTTTGACTATCATTCTACACAAAGAGTCCATCAGCAGGTTCACACTTAGCAGAGCCATGACAGCTATACTTCCGTGTATATCTCAACTTACCTGAAGGTTCTTGCTTCTGAAGACTTGGGTTTTTTCTCTACACCTGGAGAGATAATAAAAGTACTAACATTAGCAGTCTGGTGCCTTTCATCAGGTCTACTCAAGAAGCTCAGATCTCCAATCCTCAGCCAATGGAATGTGAGCATTAGCATCCACAGGCTCAGCTGCAGGTGAACACTTATGAAGGAATCATTTCTGACTAAATCAACATCAGATCTAGAATCAGGCAATAGGGCTTCCAGGAGAAATCTGCCACCTGAGAGATTTACAACCTGGTGATCTAGAAGCAGCAGGACATGGATCTTTTTACAAGTCATCAAGAGGCAAAACAGATTTGTTTGGTGGTAATGAAATATAATAACTAGACCGTAAGCAAAAAGTTACTGTTCCATTTGCATTTGTTAAATTTTAACAATAGCAACTAATAGGAACAATAGGAGCAACAGCACCTTACACCCATCAAAGCCAGGGAATATGTTTACTAGACACAATTCTTGCAATCTCTAAAGTTACAACTACTAATGCTCCTTGCGAATCTACTCTAATATTCACTAAAGACTCGAGGCACACAAAGAGGAATTTTAAAATTCTAAATATAGAATTACTTCCTACAATTACTTAGGAATTACTTAGGAATGTAAATTGGGACACTGAGCTAAAGGTAACATATAATGATTTACAAACATTCAGAAGATGGAGTCACATCCACATGTCTGATTTCCCATGACTGTTCCTTTAGAAGAGCTGCTTTCTGGCATGTGTTACTTTTAGCAATTTTGGAACCATTCCCCAGATTAACAGGCAGTCCTGACTCTAGATTTTATAAAGGATTACATTAAACACATGAAAAGTAAGACAGGGTATCTCTCCATCTCTCCTTGAAAAGAGACGACCTAGGTTAAATCTCAAGGGCTGGCTGATTGGCTCCAAAGCCTCCCTGAGATATCCCCAACACTCAGCCGAAGGCCAACCGCTGCCGTCTTCACTGGACAGCCTAGACAGAAACCCTGAAAACTGGTCTTGGAGTCTTCACCTGTGGTCCTATGCTCAGACTGCTCCAAGAGACTGAGGAGTCGGCCTTCACTATGGCCTTTTTCCTGTGATAGAGAAAAACAGACACGAGGATTACTTCATGGAAAGATTTAAAATACAACTGACTTATCCCAGATCAAGGTTCCCAGAAGAATGTGGAGGCACAGCTGGGACTAGCTTAGTCTTTTGCTTTATAATAAATGAGAGTAGATGAGAAAAACAGCAAACTATAATGAGAATAAAGCACCATATCTGGAACAACTTTCCAGGTGTAGTGGTGCATACCTGTAAGCACAGTATTCAGCATGCAGAAGGAGGTAGAGCTCTGAGTTCAAGGACAGCCTGGCCTACATAGGAAGTTCCAGGCCAGCCAGGGCTACACAGGGAGACCCTATAAGAAAGGAAAGAAAGAAGGAAGGGAAAAAGAGAAATGGGAAAAGAGAAACTCAAGGATGGTTTCAGCATCAAATCAAACCAGTTTACAAATTACATTAAAGAAGAGCCTCTGGGCTAGAGGGATGGCTCAGTGCTGAAGGATACGCTGCTCCTCCAGAGAACTTGAAGATCAACTTCCAACACCCACATAGTGGCTCACAACTGTCTGCAATTCCAGTTCCAGGGGATCTCAGGCCTCTAGGCTCTGACCTCCTAGGGCACTGCATTGATGTACACATACCCTCAGGCCGTGCCAGCTCGTCTACCCCAGTAGGTCTACAGTATATCGGGGTAAAAGTCTGTTCACGGACAAGAGGCATTATGACTTCGAAGGGAGTTTGTGCCCCCTGGGTCTTCAGTCAGTCGTGGCATCCCCTAACTCAGAGGTAGCCCAGATATGTCCTTGCGAACTCACGTGCTAGGTGCCCACCAAGATATGATTTATTAATTGCCAGACAAAACTGGACATTGCTCTCTGACCTTTACCAATGTTCCAACATCTTAGCCAAACCCTGGCTTGGAATTTCGTAAAGAACGTTACCCATCCAAACTAACTGCCTTTAGCATAGTGGGTAGGCATTGAAGCTTACAGAATGGGAGACTTATCCCAGGGCAAGGTCAAGTAGAATCCCCATTCTCAGTCAGGTATTACAACTGAACCACTTCTAGGAATTAGCAAGAAAGAGACAGTCTCTACTAGCCCAGAAGATCAGCATAGTGGGTATTTTACTAAGGATGGGCGGGACCTTGAGCCGAGTGTGTGTGTGAGACAGTGTGCAGCATTGAGCATTCGAGATTCTAGATTAGAGCCTCTGCCCTCCTGGCTGGCACACCCGCAGCCCCTGGGACTCTGGCCGGGCCCATGGGGCCCGAGCATACTCGGAGCCCAAGGGTACTGAACCAGTCCAGAGGAGATGGCTGCTGTTTTAGACTCAGTGTGTTTCAGGTGGCCTCAGATGTACCTCGACTACTGAGCTGCCAGATTTTTCATCTCTCTTTTGCAATGACTATAAAAGCCTCATGCCATTTTTGAGAAATATATTCAGATCCCACACTTCTTGTGTCGTGTCTGTCTGTCATCGCCGAATCCCTTGCACACCTGGCCAGAACTTTTATCACCTCTCAGAACAAGGGCAAACAAACAAAGAAACCCCAGTCCATGGCACCCTCACACAGACACACACACACAACTAAAATTAACAAAAGAAAATGTTTAAAAAAAAAAAAGAAAGCAGAATAGCTTCTACTCTATGTTAAGATTTTTTTTTTAAAAAAAACAAAAACAAAAAGATCAATTTCAAGGCCACTTCTACAGGCAGCAACGTCAAGATAAATAAACTGGTGGCTTAATGTAGGGCACTGGCTACTCTTCCACAGACCCAGATTCAATTCCCAGCACCCACACTGTGACTCACAATTGACTGTAACTCCAGTTTCAGGAGATCTGATGTCCTCTTTCAAAATCCATGAACACTAAGTACACATGTGGTACACAGAAAGACATACATGTGTGCACAATAATCATACACATAAAACAAAAAAATTAAATAGAAGATTTTTTTTTTTTTTTTTTGGTTTTTCGAGACAGGGTTTCTCTGTATAGCCCTGGCTGTCCTGGAACTCACTCTGTAGACCAGGCTGGCCTCGAACTCAGAAATCCACCTGCCTCTGCCTCCCAAGTGCTGGGATTAAAGGCGTGCACCACCACTGCCCAACAAGAATTTCTTAAAAGATAAATAAATTGGCTCTTTGGTGTAAGTAAGTACTCACCTATAAAATTCGACTCTAAAATCACCTCATTCAGGGGCCTTTGATTCTCAAATGATTAAGAGCACTTGCTTCTGTTCCAGAGGTTTGATTTCCTACCCTCACACCTTCTGTAGCCCGGTTCTAGGGAACTCAACACTCTCTCCTGACCTCTGTGGCACTGGGCACACAAGTGGTACGGAGACATACATTCAAACAAAACACCCATATGCATAAAATAAAATGTAAAATATCTGGTTCATAGAAATGTAACTTCCTTCTGGCATGGTGGAGAAGTTTGGTCTCTGCCCTCTGTGTAAGTGGTTAGTATGCTAATTGCTCTTGAATACACTGTTGCTGCTTTATCTGGGTCAGTAAACCAAGACTCGCTCTTCCTCATCTCTCATCACAAGGCCCAGAAAACACTTTGATCCATTTCCCACAGATCAGGAGCCATGGCTTGTAGTTTCTAAAACCTAGAATCAGAAGGGATTCAGTTATTTTCACAAATGTTTCTAGAAGTGGGGACATGGATTCCCTATACTTTCTGAAAAGCAATTAAATGTAATACCTCAAAAATGTTGAAATGTTCACTTATACTTCAGGAAATAACTGGTAGTTCAAGAGTAATAGTACCCCTCCCAAGTTTTTAAATTATTGTTATTCTGTTCTGTTTTTATTGTTTTATTGAGGTTATTGTTGTAGTTTCTGTTTTTAAGATAGGGTATACTACATAGATCATGGTCTAAAACTCTCTGTGCACCCAGGACTGGCCCTTAAATTCTCACCACTCCTGAGTGGTGGGGTTACAGGAATTTATAGGCTTTAGACTGCTTTTTTGGGTTTTTTGGTTTTTTTTGGGTTTTTTTTGGTTTTTTCGAGACAAGGGTTTCTCTGTGTAGCCTTGGCTATCCTGGAACTCACTTTGTAGACCAGGCTGGCCTTGAACTCAGAAATCCGCCTACCTCTGCCTCCCAAGTGCTGGATTAAAGGCGTGCACCACCACTGCCCATAGACTGTTTTAAACAGTCTTTAAATATAGAAGGACTGGGAAAATACTAAATGTTTAATAATAATATAATGGTTAAGTGACCATCTATATGATACAAACATTAATAATAATGTTTTTGTCGGGTTGAGGAGCAGGTAATAGAGGTGGAGGTGGGGTTTAGAATTGCCTATATAGGCCAGGATGGCCTCAAACTTGTAACCCTTATTAGTGGTGGGATTACAGCTAACAGTAATGCTTCAGAAGTCTACAACAAACCCAGAGATTTACCCTATCCTGAAGGGCTTCTCACTCCACATGGGGCCCCTTCTCACTGAGAAACCTTTACCTGACCTTGGGTATATAAAAATCAATAAAACATATCAAACATTTATTGATAGAAAAATCATAATAAAAATTATTTTAAAACAACTCTTTGAAATATATATAATTTTACCATTTACTAAACATAAAAGTAAATGTGCATAATAATGAAATAGATATGTTTGTTGTGTGATTTAGTTTTTATTGCTTTGGTTTTTGAGAGAGGTTCTCCTGTAACCCCAGCTGACCTTGAACTTGTTATATAGCTGGGAATGACTCTGAACTTCCGATCCTCCTGCCTCTACCTCCCAAGTGCTAGAATTATAAGTGTGTGTCACCACTTATTTGGTCCCAAGTCTTCATTCATCCTAGGCAATCATCCTACCTTTGAAGCCAAACCTCCAGCCCATACCTGCTTATTGTTACATAAGAATTATATTCTACCTGAATATTTGACAGTGCGAACAGCAGAGCATCCTTCTCAGAGCTGACTGACACTTTGATTTTATTATCATCAGAGCTGAGAACACTGCTTCATATAAACAGACATTACAAATTGGCAGGTATTTGTTTAGGGCCACTTTAGAAATTGCTGGAAATTTCTGTCTCAATCCCAAGCCAAAATTCACTAACTTTTTAGACAGCTCACATCAGCAACTCAAATAGCAATTTTTAAAATCAAACATTCTTGCAGAATACAACCCAAAAGATATACTAATTATCTTGTATATTATGATTTTATAAGAGTAGAAAACTTTGTATGTACTGCAAAGAGAATAGCAATTAATAACTGATATAGTCTTGGATCTGAGAGGAGGAGTTTCAGGCAGTATCCTTAATCTACAAAAGCCCCAAGTCCAGTGTGAGACCCTGTCTAAAAATATACACCCACAGCCGGTGGTGGCGCATGCCTTTGATCCCAGCACTTGGGAGGCAGAGGAAGGCGGATTTCTGAGTTTGAGGCCAGCCTGGTCTACAGAGTGAGTTCCAGGACAGCCGGGGCTACAGAGAAACCCTGTCTCGAAAAACCAAAAAAAACAAAAACAAAAACAAAAACAAAACAAAAAAACCCCCACACCCACACCACCTTTACAAACATAAACAAGATAAATAGGAAAGAAGAGAGGAGAGAGGGAGAGGAGGAAGGCAGGCCAGAAGAGAACAGAGCTACATACATACATACATTTGACTTCCTCAGCCGCTGCTGTTGTTTCCCCTCCACAGGTGCACACACTCTTGGCCTCCTCATTCCTTCAGTCCCATCTTCCCTGTCAACCTTGGCAAGCTGGAGACAGGCCTCCACATGGCACTCATACTCCCCAAGAGGAACCAGGGACTTACACAGATAACACTTCTCCTTCCTGGGTGGTCAGAAGAGGGGAGAGGGAAGAGGCAATTTTAAGATTTGCTTTTGCCTCTAGGTTCTTGCAATATTCAGATTGTCTTTTTACATCTCAAAAATGTCTACAGAGGAGACTTGTCAACCAAGCAGATTCACTCAGTGGGATCACCAATAAAACTAACCCTGTGCCAATCATAAGGACTAAGTGATTAGCAGTTTTCCCTGGCTGTTTCTTTGTACCCTGCTGTTGCAGCAGTGGGATGGTAATGAAATCAGCTCTTCTAACATCTCAAACAATGCTGATTGCTCCTCAGACATAACAGTCTGTCAGACTCTTCTGAAATTAAGTGTAATCATTTTTTCAAAAAGAAGTTAAAATTTTGACAGAAAAGGGAGCACTGAAAGCATGAAATCAATAATGACAGTTTACCGTCGTGGATGAATTTGTTTGCTTAGTAAGTCAAGTCTCTCTATGTGCTGACTTCCTTACCACTATGACCTGATACATCAACTAGGAAGTTACTAAAGCATGCAGCTCTGCCAGAAGCTCCTGCATATTACATACTTATTTTCATCTCTTTATAACAAAATCATTTGGAGAAAGAAAAAAGTATGTTCTTGATGTATCAATGAAACCAGAACTGTGGGAGTTGGTGAAGAATGCTTATTAACTACTTTCTCTGTAGTCAGTACCTTTCAACATAATTTCTAAATTAATTCTTCAGCCCCATTAGGAAAGAATTATTCTCCCCAAGGTCCTTACAACTAATTAATATCAGAACTCACAGCTGATAAGTTCATCTTAAACTTTCTGAAACATGTTATCTTAAACTTCCTTTTCTATTACTACTCAGTAACTATGGCAAGAAATTAGCTCTGTGGAAGATTCTCTCTAAAGGACAATAAAATAGCAGAAATAACATCTCAAACTACTCAACTGCCTGCAAGAATGCAAGGAAAACTCTACCTTATAAGGAGAGTTAGATAAGTGCATCTTCAAAATTCATCAACTAATGCAAACAGCATTATTAATTCTCACTATTAAATTAGTACAAAAGTAATTTTGTTTTCTACACTGTTGAAATTTGTCATTTGACACTGCAATACATTCTTAAATAAATGAGCTTATGCTGTACATCACTTTAATACACATTTTTCACATTATGTTTTTTTGTTTTGTTTTGCTTTTCAAGACAGGGTTTCTCTGTGTAGCCTTGGCTGTCCTGGAACTCACTCTGTAGACCAGGCTGGCCTCGAACTCAGAAATCTGCCTGCCTCTTGTCTCCCAAGCGCTGGGATTAAAGGCGTGCGCCACCACTGCCCGGCACATTATGTTTTTTTACTAATAATATATTTGTTGTTTATATTTACTTTATAATACAGAAATGATGTGAAACAAAAGCAAATTTGAGGAGTGTTCTTATTTGGCAATATAGGTGGTAAGACAGCTGAGGCAATGGCCAACATCCACAGACGCTGATAACGAGCATGAGGCATCATGGTGCTTCAGGACACTCTGCAAAGACAAGGGCCTTGAAAGAGCTTAGGGGCTGGCCACAGAAAGCTGGCAATGAGGACCAGAAAGCACTTACTGAAGCTGATTCTCTTATTTGACTCAAGAAGTTGCCAAACGACTGTGACATGCAACAGTCAATTGTCCATGACCACTAGCGATGACCAGTTCAGTGGCTATACGAAGAAATTCCAAAGAACCTCCCAAAGCCACACTTGTACCCAACAAGGTCATGGTCACTGTTTGGTGCTCTGCTGTTCTGAAGTCAGTATGCAGCTTCTGAATTCAGTGAGACCATTATGTCTGAGATTTGTACTCAGCAAATTAAGAAACTCAGCACTGAGAACTGTGATACCTGTGGCCAGCACCGGTCAGCAGAAATTGCCCGAGTTCATCATTAGGACACCACAGCACATACTATACAACTAACACCTCAAAAGTTAGACTAGACTACAATTCTGCTTTATTTATCTACTTGACCTCCTACCAATCAACGACCACCACTTCAAGGACCGTGACAATCTTTTTGAAAGAAAATGCTCTATAAATCAGCAGAATGCAGAAATACTGGAGTCAGTGAGCTGGCTCAATGGGGTAAAAAGTGCATGTCACCAAGCCTGATGACCTGAGTTCAATCCCTGGAACCTATATTGTAGAAGAGAAAAATCAACCCCTAGCTGTCTGCTAATCTCCACATACAATGCATTAGGCAATTGGGAGGGGGAGGGGGCTGGAGGGGTGGGGGAGAAAGAGACTTTCTAAAAGTTCCTCAAATCCTGAAGCATGAAGTTTAATACTACAAAATAAACATTTTTCATCAGCAAAAAAAAAAAAAAAAAAAAAAAAAAACTGCACTGACGCTAACAGTTCCAATTTTGATTAATAAAGTATGTTTGAACCTAGTCATGATTTAAAATCCATGCTCTAAAACCTCTGGACTAACCTGAAAATGAGTGGCAGCAGCAATATAGAAAAACCTGAACATTTAAACTCAGGACAAGTTTGACTTTGTTACTATTGGCTACTATGACTTAGTTACATATAATTTACCTTCATTTAAGAAAAATGAAAGAAAAAAAATAAGAAGAGGCTGAGGGCATAGTTTGGAGGTTAACTGCCTGCTTAGCACATACAAGGTCTGGGATTCAATTCCCAGTATTTGATGGGATGGGAGGGAGAAGAGAGAAGACAAACCATGTCACTCCACTGGTCTAAAGTAAGTGGAGCACCTATAGCGATGAGTGACGCATGGTATCAGGTGCTCAGTATACAACTCCTGTCAGTGCTATCTCACACACATCTTATCAGATGATGAAAACAAGTGTCTCCACCTTAACAGCTTGTCCAAGAACACAGAGATATTAATAAAAATTGCAGCAATGTGAGGGATCCAGTCCAAGAGGAAGGTCTATACTAGCCTACGCTCATAGAGAAGCAAGAACAAGAGGAAGCTGCTAGCTGGTACTAAGTTACGGCTAGATAGTAGTAGGGAAGTCTGGCTCACTAGTACACAGCTGGTGATTACCTCTTAACTAGCCAGAAGAAGGGGTTCTTAATGTTTTTAACCACGAAGAAATGAAGAATAGATGTTTAAACTGATTTAAACATTACACAATGTATACATGAATCAAACATTATATGGAACTCTATTAATATGTACAAGCTTAAATTTTTCATACATTATTTTTTAAAATGGAGATCATTACAGAAAATCACAACTATTCAAAATACAGAGAACAACAGATTGTGGGAGCCCAAACCTACTACACTAAAACTCCTGAACTTAGTTAGCTAAGGTTCAAGAAATAGCATGGTAGAGGAAGAACAAACATTTTAAGAGACAGAAGAAAGAAGTCTGCTGTGAGAATGCGTCTCCTAAAAGCTATACCCATAGGTGTACCATGTATCACAATATGAAACCACCAACACACATGTTTACGTGGAAAGAGGAAAATGTCACAGGCCCTATACCCCTAGACAAAGAACTTCAACCCAAGTAATGACCACTGAAAATGAGTCCCCCAGCTAGAGAGCTGGGCATCCAATACCAGTGGTCAGTCCAGAAATCATATATACAAGTAACACTAAACATACTCAGCAGGTTGTATTTGTGCGCGTGTATGCACACATATGCATGCACACATAACTATAATAATCAAAGAAAAGACATAATTTTGAGAAGGAATGAGAAAGAGACATGGGAGGGATTAGGAAGAAGAAGGAGAGGGGGAAATTGTGTAATTATATTTTAATGAAAATAAAGTTTTAATGAAGAAAAAAAAAACTGGGAACAAAAATTTCTGCCTGGCAACTCCCTATTCTAATGTACTGTAGGAAATGGCTTTGCTTTCAGGAGGCCACATCCACACCTGACCTCTTCCTCAGAGTGCTCTTAGTCAAGCTACAAGCCACATCCCAAGGAAGTCGTCTACACTGCTCAACATCCTGTAACTCCACTTCTATATTACAACACTACAAAATGCTCACTGCTTCCCCAAAGCACCAAATAGCAATTTATAAATTCAAAGAAAACAGAACAATTCAGAAGCAGGCTCATTTTTAACGTACTGAAAAGGAACAGATGAGTGATGTACATTGAAATTATAAGAAAAAGAAATTCAGGCTTTCAAACAATGATGGTAGGATGGGCAACCAGAGAAATACAGGGGGACAGGCACTAGTACTGGCGTGTCAGATCAGGTGAACACAGTGTGCCCACTTACCTGTTGGTATCCAGGGCCGGCTGCGCAGCTGTCCTACCGTCACTTTTTTTCTTGGCCTCTCTTTGTCTCCGAGTCAACACTTCCCCATTTAAAAAAAAAAAGTTAGCTGGCAATAGACTCAGGATATAAAAGACAAAATTCATTAAGAAGAAGCAGTTAAACCATTCTGTTGGGAAGGAATCCACTAACTAGGAAACCACAAGCTTTCTAATACTGGAAATAGCACAAGTGACCAAGACTGCTGCTCCTAACATATCCATGAGAATAGAAGCCGAGTCCATGCCAGGGAAGGCTTCCATGTTCTACCTACACACCAGTCAATCAGGACATATCCATCCGCTACCAAACTCGTGTCTGCTGTAACACATACCCAGTGGAGGGCCGTATGAAATGCTATAGGTGAGTTCTTGCATACGGCCCAATCCTTACAAAATTTTTCGGTGTTCCACTTTCTAAGTGAGAAAGATTAGAACAGTAAGCACAGCTGGTCTCCTCAACAACACTAGGACCACCTCCAGCTTCTACTGGCTTCAGTACAGGTGACATAAATATTTGTCTCACATCAAAAGATATCTGCTTTTAAAATCATAATCCCTCTTAATGATCTTGTAGGTTATTTAATCAAGTGTTTTCTAGTCTTTGGCAAACAAAAAGTAAACATTTCTCTTCAAAGCGTGCCTTCCTTACACTTAACACACCACAGCGAATCTTTAAAAAGTTACTGGTTCATGAAACGACCTATCGTGTGAATTACTTGAATCTTTAGTGTGTATAATCTGGATCATACCAGCTATTGCATACATGAACATCTACTAGGGTGCAGTTAAGTACTCGCCACACAAGCCTAAGGACCTGAGTTTGATCCCTGTGTAAAAAGTAGGATATGGTGGCAGGCTCTGTTGTCTCAGTGATAGAGCAAGCTCTAGGTCTCATTGAGAGATTCTACCTCAGAGAGAGGGGGAGGGGGAGCAGCAGGGGAAGGGGAAGGGTGGGAGGAAGGGAGGGTGGGAGGAAGAGAGGGAAGGAGGGAGGGATGAAAAACAGGGCTGGAGAAATGGCTCAGAGGTTAAGAGCACTGGCTGCTCTTCAGAGGTCCTGAGTTCAATTCCCAGCAACCATGGTGGCTCATAACCATCTTTAATGAGTGCCCTCTTCTGGTCTTCAAGCATACATGCAGGAGACTGCTGTATACATAATAAATAAATAAATCTGAGGGGGGCAAATGAAGTAAATTAAAAAAAAAAAAAAAGGAAACAAACGAAAAACAAAAAACACCCCCCCAAAAAAAAGAAGGGAGAAGAAATGGCTCTCTCACTTAGTGGATAAAAGGGCTTGCCTTTGATCTGAGTTTCTGATCTGAGTTAGACCCCCAGAATCTGCCAAAGGACCCACACTGTGGAAGGAGAGAACTGATGTCCACTAGCTCCATTCATCTCCGTGTGTGGTAGTATGCTCATGCCTCCCCTGCCCCCATTCAAACATGCACACATACTACTTACACATAAAATTAAATTGATTAAAACCACATATAGCCTGGTAAAGTGTACGTAAAGGTCTTCTAAATCACCCAGAAAGAGGTCTCTAAGATGACTGCATGCAGACATTTGTGTTGAGGCTGCCTTCTCTCGCTGTGAGCTTCAATCACAAAGTGATTTTTCTCACCAGAAGATTCTTATTTAATAAGTAGATGCTTTTATTTCATTAATAACTTCTAACTCAAAACACTTATAATTATGTTGATAGTTCCTAAATGTAAGTCCTTACAACCCTCAGAAACCAGACATCATTGGGTCCATTTTAACAGCGTAGCAGACTGAAGTTTGTAAATTACCCCTCTAGAACATGATTTAAAGTCAGATAGACTCCAAAGCCAGTTCTGCAATCTAAAGAACCCCTGCCCCTTCTCAGGCCGTAGTAAGTTCAAGTTTAGAGATGAGCTTGCCTATGAATGCAAAGCAAATACTCTACCACTGCTCTATACTCCCAGTTTCTCTCTTAAGAGGTGCATTTAAAAGTTCATCCCTTAACTTTAACATACAATATGCACACAGTTACCTCTGTGCCTAGCTTGCTCAATGTCTTTCCTCATAAAGACACAAAAGTATTCATATAAAAATATTCTTGGGCTGGAGAGATGGCTCAGAGGTTAAGAGCACTGACTGCTCTTCCAGAGGTTCTAAATTCAAATCCCAGCAACCACATGGAGGCTCACAACCATCTGTAAAGGGATCTGGTGCCCTCTTCTGGTGTGTCTGAAGACAGCTACAGTGTACTCACATATACAAAATAAATAAATCTTTTCAAAGAATATATTCTTATCAATATTATCACCCTAAAAAGTTTACACCTTGAAAACACACCATTCCATCTATTTGTATTTGAAAATCCAGAACAATTAGATTTTATTTGTTTGTTTTTGTTCTTCAAGACAAGGTTTCTCTTCATAGCCTTGACTGTCCTAGCTAGCACTAATCTGTAGACCTGGCTGGCCTCCAACTCACAGAGATCCACCTGCCTCTGCCTCCTGAGTACTGGGATTACAGGCACATACCACCACTGCCAAGCAGCACTTAGTCATAAAAAGGTAAGCAGACAGTGTGTGCCTCGTACCTTAATTCAATATGAGATTTACAACATCATCCATGAAACATATTTGAAAGACTCAGAAATGTGTAAGACTTACAAGGCCCTCCCAGAGGTTTGATAAACAGTAACCAAGGTGAAACTGCTGACAGGTTGGCTAGAGAGCTCTAGGGATGCAGGTTCTGTGAGTGCTCATCCACTTGATGGTGGAATGTTCTGTGATACAAATGCCTAAGAGTCACCCATGCACCTATGAAGTAACCCTCAAAGCTCACTCTTCACCAAAGTAGACTTGAGTGGGATCATTTCTGTTGTCTGGGTCTGTTGTTGTGTCCTATCTGGGGTTACACCTCTCAGTGATTTATGTTATCTTATATTAGTGCCCATTTCCTTTAAATTTCCAATAATGTTTTCCTCTGAAACAACAGCAGATCCTCTTTGTATAGCTCCCTGAGTGGTTTTAGCATGGCATCACAGCTATTTATGCACACTTCTTATCTATCCAGCTAAACCATGATTTCCATGAGACCAGAGCCTATTCCTAATTTGTGTATCTCCCGACACCACCCTGTCTCCTAAATCCACATTTTCTATTAAACCTATCCCATTTCACAACTGTTAACACTTTAAAATAAGTACTGATAGCAAGATAGCTAATCTAAGAATCCTGAATACTACAAACTCCACACTAATACAAAAAAGATGACTGGAGAGCTTCACAAATTACACTCAGATCAGTCACTAATAGGTATATAAGTCAGAAAATGGCCCAACTTTGTCTAACTTGAGAAATATATCATGTATGACTCTACACTATAACCATCTACCTTGGCAAAAAGTAAACACAGTTAATGCATGTAGCTTTCTAAACTCTACTACTATGTATCTCTTACCAATTTACTTTTGTTTTTGTTTTTAAGACAGAGGGTCTCTGCCCAGCCCTGGTTATCCTGGAACTCTCTATGTAGACCAGGCTGGCCTTGAACTCAGAGATCCACTTGCTTCTGCCTCCCAAGTGTTGGGATTAAAGGCATGGGCCACTACTCCTAGTTTAACTTAGTTTTACTGTTTTGACTCTTAGGCCCTGATGTCCATCTTCCCCTCACTGGTACCCAACTGACAGCTTATCTACTTATTAAGAACACAGACCCCAGAAGTACAGGAAGTAGTAGTTCATAATTTATTAAATACCTTGTCATAATGCTTTATATATCTACCCACACAGAGTGCCTCAGATTCTCGTGACCCTGATTGTTGGACTAATTTTATAGACGAGGAGCCTGATTCCAAAAGAGGTAAATATTACTCAACTAGCAAATATTACTGATAAAAATTAAATCCCCATATGCCTAGCTCCGAAGCCTACTCTATCATACTGCCCAAAACAAAATGCTAACTCGATTATCCCAGCTCTACCCTGGTCTCCCATTCTAATAATCTATATTATCCAGCAGCAACTTGAGTGACGCTTTTCTTAAAACTGCCATCTTCTGCTTAAACATACATTCTCTGCTCAAGTCTTTCCAGTGATTACTCTCAGGAGGAAAAGTCAAAGACCTTTCTAGAGTCTAGAGCGCTGTGATCCACCTGCCCCTGCTCAATCTTTCTCTAGTCTCAGTGTATCTCTAGAGCTCTGTGATCCACCTGCCCCTGCTCAATCTTTCTCTAGTCTCTGTATCTTTAGAGCTCTGTGATCCACCTGCCCCTGCTCAATCTTTCTCTAGTCTCTGTGTATCTCTAGAGCTCTGTGATCCACCTGCTCCTGCTCAATCTTTCTCTAGTCTCTGCATATCTCTCTCAATTGCTCTACTCCAGCTATCCTTAACCCTGTTCACATGTGAGGGGTTTGAAGCTCCCTTTCTCCCTCTCTATCTCTAACTGCCGTAGTTAGGGCTTCTGTTATTGTGATAAGACCTAAAGCAACTTGGGGGGAAAGAGTTTATTTCAGCTTACAGTTCCATATTACCGAAGGAAGTCAGGGCAGGAATCTGGAGACAGGAGCTGGTGCAGAGGCCATGGAGGAGTGCAGCTTACTGGATTACTCTTTATGGCTTGCTCAGCCTGCTTTCTTATAGCATCACCAGCCAAGTGGTACTGCCCACAGTAAGCTGGGCCCTCCCACATCAATCATCAATCAAGAAAATGCATTACCAACTTGCTCGAAGGCCAATCTGGTAGGGACATTTTCTCAACTAAGGTAACCTCTTCCCAAATTACTCTAACTTTTGTCAAGTTGACATAAAACCAGCTAGCACGGTAACAATTTCTCTTCCTGTGATGGCTACTATTTTCTGTTAAGTACATCTGGAATGGACTACAATCCAGAAATGGAGAGCACACCTGACTTTTTAACTTAGTGTGAAGTGGTGAGTCCACTTGTAGTACAGATCTTTGAGGTAGGAAGACTTAGGACTTTGATCCAGATCTTAAGGCAAAAAGATACACCTTTAATCTGGGACACACCCTCTCCTGCAACTCTATTTAAGGGCATATAAGGAAGTGTATGCTCTCTGCTTGCTTGCCCTGGTCTTGCTAGCACACCTATTACTTCAATGGCATTAGAGCCTTTTTCTTCAGGATTCTAGCATACACTGAAGACCAGCTGGGACATTCTGTCTTGCATACTGAACGACTACTGGATTCTTAGACTTTACATTCACAGTTTGTGTGCTCAGTTTATTCAATGTGTGTGTATATGTATACACACACACACATATATATAAAGAGAGGGGAGAGGGGAGAGGGGAAGGGGAGGAGAGAGAAAGAGAGAGAGAAAGAGAGAGAGAGAAAGAGGGAGAGAGAGAGAGAGAGAGAGAGAGAGAGAGAGAAAGAGGGAGAGAGAGATTCATTCTGTAAGTTCTGTTACTCTAGAGAACCCTAACTAGTACACTTTCTCACCTTAAAATTCCCTCATTTCCTTTAGGTCTCTATTCAAATGCCACCTTCTTTTATTATTATTATTTTTTATGTAAATGAATGTTTGCCTGAACATACACATGTGACTTCAGAGGTAAAAGACAGTGTTGAATCCCCTGGAATTGGAGTTATATTTATAAGCCACCATCTGGGTGCTGGGAATCAAACACAGGCCCTCTGCATGCACAGCAAGTGCTCCTAACTGCTGAGCTGTCTCTCCAGCCCCAAATGTCACTATCTTAAATGGGACCTTTCTGACAATTATTTTAAATTGTTACATGGTTACTCTCTATTTCCTTCTTGTGCTTTGTACTTTTTTCCCCTAAAATACTTATCACCAGGGTAGATAAACAGTTTAGGCAATTATCTGCCACACAAGCATGATGGTGTCTGCTTGTAATCCTAGCCTTAGGAAGGAGAGACTGGAGGATTCCTGGAGTTCACTGGCTAGCCAGGCTAGTCTTAACTATTAAGCCCCAGGTCCTATTGAGAGACCTTGTTTCAAAAAACAAAGTGGATGGCTCCAAGAAATAACAGCTAAGGTTGACCTACGGCCTTCATACATATGAACACACATGTGCACATGCACACCCACACAAAATCAATTTTAAAAAGGTATCACCATTTGACATGCTACTTCCTTACCTGTTCTGTGATTTACTTTGCACCACCAGAATGTACACTCCACAATAGTAACTTGTATATTAATTCAATATATCTGATATATAGTAAGTATTAATACATATTTACTGAGTAAGAAGGAAGCTTTATTTTGCCTAAGTGTTTACATAAAATGATCTCCAATATGTTTTCCAGGAAATAAATAACAAAGGCAGTTCGGTCTTGTCCTAGTCTAGAACAATGTAGTGAATCTTATCCCTCACAAACAATCCTTTTAAAGAACATTCTACTTTTTTATAGTTCTGATCAGATAGCCATGCTATTGAATAAACTGAGCACACAATCTAGCTTAACCACAATGTAGTATTGTAATCAAATAAAACTTACAGCAAAGTTAATCAGACACATCTTTAATGACATGCATAATTGTTATTGTGCTGCACGGTAACTAGGCATAAATGGCAGACATTTCATGTAAATGATGCTAATTACTATTCCTGTTACACAGCCAAACCAAGCATGTCTAGGATGGGCTTCAGGGAGACACAGAAGGGAGGGAGAGACCTGGGCATTTAACTGAGAGGCAAGAACTCTCTTACTCTACTCCTCAGGATTTACATCAATGGTCTCAGGCTACGTTTTGTGGCTTATTCCCATTCTCGAGATGGGAAACTTTCCCTCTCTGGTAAGAAAATCCTGCTATCCAAGATTTAGAAATTATGTTGAGAGGAACGAGAAACATCACTAATTTCTGCCTCTAACAAGGATGCTGTGTACACAGGCAAGGTGGCAGGAACTAAGAGATCAGATTTGCTGAGAACCAACTTAAGGCCACAAACACTAAAGTTTCACATAATCCCTAACTTGCCAGGCCTACCTAGATCCCCAAATAATTCCCAAGACAAGAGTAAGCAGATGATGGGATGGCTCCAGTGAGAATTCCCTGCTCCAAAATCTACAAGGCCTAAAATGGCAGCTTTCATGGTCAAGACTAAGACCCCAGTGTCAGCCGGGCAGTGGTGGCGCACGCCTTTAATCCCAGCACTTGGAAGGCAGAGGCAGGCGGATTTCTGAGTTCCAGGCCAGCCTGGTCTACAGAGTGAGTTCCAGGACAGCCAGGGCTACACAGAGAAACCTTGTCTCGAAAAACCAAAAAAAAAAAAAAAAAAAAAAAAAAAAAAAAAAAAAAAAAAAAAAAAAAGAAAGAAAAAGAAAAAGACCCCAGTGTCTCTAGGACATGATCCCGATTCACTGCCCTCCTTTCTCCCATTGTACTCATTTCTGCAGGGACATTTACTCTAACCAACTGTAATTACTTTCCTGAGTAAAAATTTACTTTCCCAGTAAGACCACAAACCCCTGGTAGCAGAAACCTTGTTTTAAAATTTCTCCAGTAACCCACATAATAGGCTTGCCAACAATTTCTTTTGTTTTTGTTTGTTTGGTTGGTTGATTTTGTTTTTCAAGACAGGGTTTCTCTGCGTAGCACTGGCTGTCCTGGAACTCACTCTGTAGACCAGGCTGGCCCCTGAACTCAGAAATCCGCCTGCCTCTGCCTCCCAAGTGCTGGGATTAAAGGCATGTGCCACCACTGCCTGGCAATTTCTTTAAGTGTTCCAGGGCCTGGAGATGGCTTGGTGATTAAAAGTGTTCATTGCACAATCATGAAGACCAGTACATAGTACACATGTAAGAAGTTGGTCATCCCACATATGCCTGTAAGCCCATCTCTGCTTAGAGTGAGACAGGAGGGTCAGTGGAGCTTGCTAAAGTCTCATCTAGCTGAGAAAATGTGAGCCCCATGCCCTCTTCTAGCCCCTACATATGTGGGATTCAGGGATCAGATATAGGTTATCATGTAAGACGACTGCTTCCTACGCCTGCCCTTGCGCTGAATAACGACATGGAGACTAAGTATAAGCTTGAGGTGCAATAGCTAGGCAGACTCTGAAGTATCTGAGCTTATTCTGATACAACCTGACTATGCCGGCATGCCCTCCTTCCCAGCCATATAGCCTGTTACCTGCCACCTGAGTCTTACCCTGTGTCTATGTCTCTCTGTCCCTCTGCCTCTTTCCTTCCTTCCCTCTCCCTCTCTGGGCCCAGAAGTCCTGTCTTTTCCTGTCCTGCCCAGCTATTGGCTATTCAGCTCTTTATTTAACCAATAAGAAGATGATGGAGAACAATGTTTACAGAAAACTGAGTCAGATGCTTCATAATAATGGCAATACCAAGGTCCAGACTGCAACCAGATCTAAGGGTACAGAAATGAGCATGTGAATACACAATACACAAAAATATCCCCGGCATTATCAGGCTGGGTAGCAGATGCCCTTACCCACCGGTCATTTTACCTGCCCTGGGATCTGACAGTTAAGACATGGGTGGTAAGCAAAGAAATCCAGCAGAGTACTAGTCTGCTCCAGGTGTCTTTGGGAAGGGCACTTCTGAACCTTGGGGTCATGGATGGCTAGACTGACAAGTCATGGATTACCACTGTAGCTGAACCGAGGGGTCCTTTCTGATCATTTTAATGTATGAAACACTCCACACATCTACAACTTCAAATTTAAATTCATCTAAGTTATAAAAACCAAGTAGCACAAAGAAGTTTGCAACACTTCCAATTACTTAAGGCTTACGTGTCATTTATATGTTAGCTCAGGGAGAGCTAGCTATGTTGACACTATTTTGCTAGACGTTAAAACTATAGATGGGAGCTGGGCGGTGGTGGCAGTGCACGCCTTTAATCCCAGCACTTGGGAGGCAGAGGCAGGTGGATTTCTGAGTTTGAGGCCAGCCTGGTCTCCAGAGTGAGTTCCAGGACAGCCAGGGCTACACAGAGAAACCCTGTCTCAAACAAAACAAAACAAAACAAAAACTATAGCTGGACAGGCAGAATCCAGACGTTATATCAAGGGGTATGATTAACAAAAATATTTTCTTGGCCAACATCTCATACTGTATAATCTTAGAAAGGTAACACATTAATTTCAGTGTAACTCAGCAGATACACATAGGACAGAAATATAAGCGAGGGCTGGCGAGAGGGCTCAGTGGGTAAGCACCGACTGCTCTTCCAAAGGTCCTGAGTTCAGATCCCAGCAACCACATGGTGTCTCACAACCACCCTTTATGAGATCTGACGCCCTCTTCTGGTGCATCTGAAGACAGCTACAGTGTACTTATGTATAATAAATAAATCTTTGGGCCAGAGCAAGCAGGGATTGAGTGAGTGGATTTGATCTGAGTGAGCGGGGCCGACTGGAGAGAGCAGGATTAACCAGAGCGAGCAGAGGTCCTAAAATTCAATTCCCCAAAACCATATGAAGGCTCACAACCATCTGTGCAGCTACAGTGTACTCATATACATAAAATAAATAAACCTTAAAAAAAAATATATAAATGAGGGATATTTTTAATAGCTGTCTCTAAATAGAATGTCTGTTGAAATAATCCACCAAGAGATTTATTTTAAATAAAAAACGGACCACTCTAGAACTTAAGCTTCAAGTTCCTTAAGAATCCCAATATTTACCCATGTAAGTCAAAAGAAAAGGTTGGCTGCATTGTATTGCCTTTGCAGCTATTCACAGTAAACAGCAAATGGAATATTAAAGAAAAGGCTTTTTCTCTTTATCTTCTCATGAGGAACTTGGTACTCGGTAATACACCTACTAAGGACAAGGACCACAAATGTACTAGAAAATTAACTAGATATAAATAATAGCAACTTTGAGGAAGGAGCTCCTGCACTGTATTATTTGGGATTATAAAAGTATCATGCAAAAAAGTTAGGAGTTATGCTGTCAGCTGGGAATGGTGGCGCACGCCTTTAACCCCAGCATCAGGACGCAGAGGCAGAGGTTCTCTGAGTTCCAGGCCAGCCTGGTCTACAGAATGAGTTCCAGGCCAGCCTGGTCTACAGAACAAGTTCCAGGCCAGCCAAAGCTACTTTGCAAAACACTATCTCAAAACAAAACAAAAAAAAAAGCTATCCTGGTGAGTTTTACCTGTCTCCTGCTCCACCAGACCATTGCAGTACATGGCATGCTGCTCAATCTTCGTGGGAGGAAAGGCTTGGTTACACAGTGGGCAGGGTACCCGGGCACTAGATGACACTGCAGGAGGAGTTTCTTTCTTACCATCTCCCCTATTAGCAACCTAAAGAGCACAGGCAAACAGCAGCTGTAAGTGACAGCTTTCATTTACGTCTTTACCCACAGAGAACAAGACACATTTCATTTACTTTCCAAGAAACAACACCTATCAATTTTTACCAGATTCAAAAACCAAGGGTTGAAAGCAAAGACTGAAGTATTTAAAGATCTAAAGAAGTCAACTAGTTAAGACCATCAGTTTTCCCGAAGCCACTTAAGTTTTCTCTCTTGCTCCTATGGTTGCTAGTACCTTGCATAGATGGTTTTCAACTTTTGTTTATTTAGGATATTAGTGGGTTTATTTGTTGTTTGTCCATGCCATATGTGTAGACATGTGAAAGTCTGGGAGTTGACTCTCTCCTCTTCCCTTGTGGAGGCAAGGTCTCTCTTGTTTCTGCCACATGTTGTATTCCAGGGTGGCTGGCTGTCTATTGCTATGATGAAACACCATGACCAAAAGCAACTTGGGGAGAAGAGGGTTATTTCACTTATAATTCCTTATCAAAGTTCATCATCAAAGACAGTCAAGGCAGGAACTCAAACAGGACAGGGGCCTGGAGGCAGGAGCTGACGCAGAGCCCATGGAGGGGTCTGCTTACTGGCTTGTTCTCATGACTTGCTCAGCCTGCTTTCTTACAGAACCCAGGATCAACAGCTCAGGGTTGGAACCGCCCACAATGAGCTGGACCCTCCCCTATCTATTGCTAATTAAGAAAATACCTCATAGGCTTGCCTACAGCTCAGTCTTCTGGAGGTATTTTCTTAATTGAGGTTTCCTCCTCTCAATGACTGTCACTTGTGTCAGGTGACATGGAACTAGCCAGCTCTCAAGCTTCAGTTCTACTGTCTCCACCCCCTCCTTGCCATAGGAGTACTGGGACTATGCATGTGTATCATGCAGCCTTTAATATGGGTTTCAGGAATCAAACACACATCATCAAGCTTGTACAGCAAGCACTTTAACCTGCTGAGCCATTTTGCTGGTCCAAACCAATTGTTCTGTAGGAAGTCAGGAAATTAAAGTGGGTCTGAAAGTTCTACATGACATTCCAAGGTAGTCACAACGTTTCTTACAAATTTAGGTTCTACTGCTCAAAGATCTTACAAGGAAATACTATCATGTGCATGCCAAGCTATTTGAGCAGAGAGGAATGCATACACCCTAAATCTGCAAGCAGTCTTGGGTTACTGAAGGTTAGTGAGAAGCTACTTGGCATTCTAAAGTTCACTAAGCACAAAAGTGTGGTATAAAAGGAATGTCACGAGTGCTCACAAAACACTAGACTGCTTTGTACTCATCTGCTGTTCTATAAAATACAGTGAATGTACCCATAACTATTAATGTATTTAAGAAAAGAGTCTTTCTATTATTGTCTCACCGTGATTGAAATGACTTCTAACAACGTTATACAAAACTCAGAACGTTTCTGAAATCTTATCTTAAAAATAAAGACATTTTCCTCAATACCACTGAAAAGGTCTATTTAAATATTAACTACCAGAAAGGAATTACAAGGCAAAAGGCATGAGCAAAGCACTTTTATTAAGACTATGCAACTGATCAGATTTGGTCTCTAAGAGCTGTTTCTTTTGTTTTAAAATACCATCCAGGCAAGATGGCTCAGAAGGTAAGGATATTTAACACCCACTCTGCTGACTGGAGTTCAAGCCCTAGAATCTACATGGATGGAAGAAAAACTTATCTCCTGCAAAAAAACAAAAACCAAAAAAACCAGAACAAACCTATCTCCTGGAAATTGTCTTCTAACTTACACACACACACACACACACACACACACACACCCAAATAGATAAAATAAGTAAGTGAAATACCACACAATGAGATATCAAAAGTAGTACTCAAGACACAGAATTATAATCCCTTGTAGGTGTGTCCAATATATGACTCTCAGGGCACATCCCAGGAGAGCATGAATTCCACCTACTATATTTATAGATGACAATATTATGTCACTATGTCAGAAAACTGAATTTT
>NW_022196913.1:59613733-59615751 GCF_008632895.1 Mastomys coucha
TTGTTTGTTTGTTTGTTTTTTAAGACAGGGTTTCTTTGTTGAGTCTTGGCTGTCCTAAAACTCATTCTGTAGACCAGGCTGGCTTCAAACTCAGAGGTCTGCCTGCCTCTGCCTCCCGAGTGCTTCTATATGACTCTTAATTCACATAAAACCTTACTAACTATCAGTCTGACTTGGAACAAGTTCTCCTAACTCACCTGGAGATGGTATCTATATGACAATACACCTAAAGAAAACTCTCAGACACCATAGAGAAATATTATCCCACTATTTACAAAGAGAATTGACTACTGTAAGAAATCAACCAAAGAGAGACTGTAGTTATAACAAGGACACTCTCCATAGTCAGTACTACCAAATGGCTAATCAAGAGAGACTGTAGTTATAACAAGGACGCTCTCCATAGTCAGTAATACCAAATGGCTAATCAAGAGAGACTGTAGTTATAACAAGGACGCTCTCCATAAGTCAGTACTACCAAATGGCTATCCCTTACTAACAAGTTAATATCACTGACAGTCATAAAACTTTCAAAGCAGAAAACTATTGCTATATATACACTTCTACTTGTGCCAAATCAGTTATATGTTTTATATTTTAAGAAACCCAGTTTTTTTTTTAAAGATTTATTTATTATCATATGTAAGTATACTGTTGCTGTCTTCAGACACACCAGAGGAGGGCGTCAGATCTCATTATGGGTGGTTGTGAGCCACCATGTGGTTGCTGGGATTTGAACTCGGGACCTTTGGAAGAGCAGTCTGTGCTCTTACCCGCTGAGCCATCTCGCTAGCCCAGAAACCCAGTTTTTAAAAATGTATTTGGGGAGCCAGGCAGTGGTGGCTCACACCTTACATGCAGCACTCTCTAGAGGCAGCAGATCTCTAAGTTTGAGGCTAGCCTAGTCTACAGAGTGAGTTCCAAGACAGCCAAGGCTACACGGAGAAAGCCTGTCTCATAAAATGAAAGCAAACAAACAAAAAGAACCTGTTTCAAACTGCAAGGTATAGTACATTGCTTTTTTAATCCCAGCACTCGGGAGACAGAGGAAGGTGGATTACAGTAATCAAGGTCACCCTTCAACTTCTTATAATGGAAACTTCCAAGATTAGAGGCATACATAGACATAAACAGTAACAGTGAAAAGGTCTCATTTGATATGCAACAGTGAAGACACGCACATTATAAATTCTAAATAGGGTTTATGTTCTTTGGCCCAAAGCACAGTATCCTTTACAGATGGGTACAAAAGCAGCCTTGATAACTAAAGGCTTGTAGGGCTTCATCTGCATGTTAGGATAACTACATTATTAATACTCTGTTCTTCATGTATCCTCAGTAGATATGCACCAGAAACTAATTTTTCCTGCACTACCATTAGGAAATCCCAGTCTATTACATACCAGGCTCCAAGAACTTTATATAGGATTCATGAAAGCAGAGGTTCTACCAATTACCTGCAGTGCAAAGACTAAGAAAAGGATCTAACATCTACTGTGAAAGTTGTTTCCAAACATTCCTTTACAGTATAAAAAGGAATGAGAAATTTAAGTCTCTTTTAAAGTGTTCAGGACCATAAACGTAAATATAAGCAAAATTTTATTTCTATAGAAAAATTTATTTAATCCTCCCTCAAACTGCTTTTTACAGCAACAGAATTACTGGAAAATTACTTAGTCAAATCCAACATGAAAAATACCCAGTAAAGGACCCAGAGACATGGCTAAATGGGTAAAGTACTTTTTACTCAAGTATGAGGACCTGAGTTCGAATCCTCAGTAACCACAGAAAAGCTAGAAGTGTAGACCTGTAAGTGCTGCACTAGGGGGACAGGGAGGGCAGCAGAAATGCAAAGGACCCAGAGGTTTGTTAGCTAGCCAGTTTAGCCACAATAGTGAGCTCCAGTGAGATTCAGTGAGAGACAGATCCTGTCTCAAAAAGTTGAGGAGACTGACTGAGGAAGATAACATGGAATACAGACAGTCATTCTCTCTCTCTCTCTCTCTCTCCCTCCTTCC
>NW_022196913.1:59615793-59625214 GCF_008632895.1 Mastomys coucha
AAAAAAAAAAAAAGAAAAAACAAGAAAAGAAAAGAAAAGAAAAGAAAAGAAAAGAAAAGAAAAGAAAAGAAAAAAGGTTTTCAGTTTCTATGTATAACCTGGCTGTCCTGGAACTCACTATGTTAACCAAACTAACCTTGAACTCAGAGAGACATCGCCTCCGCCTCCGCCTCTCTAGGGCTAGGACTCAGAGATACATCTGCGGTCGCCTCTCTAGGGCTAGGATTAATGGGCTCCTAGATCACCCTAATAATCTCAACTTTATGTCTATGGTCAGGCCTGTATGGTCAGGGATGGTTAATGATGCAAATAGAGATTCATTTATTTGTCTTCCCTTTGTATTTCTGATAACATTTATAAATTAATGTTGAAAAATATGTTTATATTATATAGTGATTCCCCCATTGTTCATTCCTGCTACTTATCTGTATGTAATGGAAAATGTCTCTATAGATTTAGACACAAATCTATGTTCAGGTTCTAGTTCCATCACTAATAGTAATACGCAATAGTAAATAACATAAACATTCTAAATCTTTCTTTTCCCATTTCTAACAGAAATAATGAAAGTACTCAAGAACTGGGAAGTGTCTAGCCTTGGTGTCACACACACTTAATCCCAGCACTCAAGAGTCAGAGGCAGGTGGATCTCTCTAAGTCTGAGGCCAGCCTGGTCTGCACAGTAAGCTCCAGGACAACCAGGGCTATGTAAAGAAACCAGGGCTGTTTAAAAAAAACAAAAATAAACAAACAAAAGAAATGGTGATATTTTTTTATAAACAGTGCTGAACTGATAACTTATAAAACTTTCTGAGATAAGTGGCCCTAAAGTTCAAACACTATAACACCCAAATCTTCTAAGACAAGGTGAATGCTATATCATACAGAAGACGATAGCATGAACAAATGAACGAAGCTTATCACTCGCTGCCATTCTTACCTCAATGGGGAGCTCTCTGCCATCTGGAGAGTCTTCTCTATGGAGGCCAAGGGGCTCAAGGGAACTTAACTGTGTCTCTGTAATCAAAGAAGAAAAGGAAATGCCAATTATTGTCATTTTGCTTCTTACACTCTAAAGTTTAGTGTATGATAATACTTCACTGACAATACAGACCTAGTTTGTTTCCTGTTGAAGCTTTACTGTGACATAATTTACATATAACAGAATGCACCATTTTTTCAGCTTATAATCTGATGACTTTTGATAATTTATACTATGAAACTACCATCCAATACAGAAAATGTTTCCAGCATCCCATTATAATCCTCCTGTGCCCTTTGAAGTCAACTATACAAACCTTCTGTATTCTCCTGCCATGTTGTCTTCCCTAGAATATCATCTAAATGGAAACAGACAGATATAGCAGCACATGCTATAATCCTTGCTATTCAGGAGGCTCAGACAGAATTCAAGTGAAACCTGGGACAAGATAGTGAGACTTGTCTTTTGAAAATGTAAAACTCACACAGTGTATAGTCTTTAGTGCCATCTATTACTTAGTACCATGTAACTAAGAGACAGCCATGTTGTCAGATGTATCAATGGTCCATTCCCTTTTTTCTGGTAATAACTGTATTGAGTGAATATATCAATCACAGTTTGTCTATCCATCTACCAGTTAATCTACTTGGTTTATTTCACGGTACTCCTAGTTTCAAAATCTACTGATTTTGACAGAAACCAAAAACTGCCTATATTAGCTCTAAAGTTAAAGGGATAAATAGGAAAAACATAAAGTAGGACAAAAAAATTAGAATATGCATTCATTACAAAGATATAGCATGGGACTGGAGAGGTGGCTCAGAGGTTAAGAGCACTGACTGTTCTTCCAGAGATCCTGAATTCAATTCCCAGCAACCATATTGTGGCTCACAACCGTCTGTAATGGGATTTGATGCCCTTTTCTGGTGTGTCTGACGATAGCAACAGTGTACTCACATATATAAAATAAATCTAAAAAAGAAAAACAATAAACAAACAAAAATTTTAAAAGAGACACTCCATTCTTTAATACATTCTTTAAGCACTGTCTACTAGTTCAACAATTCTTAATGGAATAACAAGCCCCAGGCATTGTACTATCTACTACTAACTCAAACATATAGCGTAGATGAGGAGCAGCAAACTACTGATACCTTCTGGGCCCAATTCGGCTAGCCGCCTGGTTTTGTAAATAAGGCCTTACTGGAACAAAGCCATATTCATTCATCTATGTACTGCCCGTGGCTACTTTTACAGTAAAACAGAGATAAGTAGTTTTTACAAAATATCTAGCCTAAAAAGCCTAAAATATTTACTAATCTTAAAAAAAAAAGTTTGGGGAAGGTTTGGTGATTTAGTTAAAAGTTTTTTAGTTTGCTAACTAGACACCTATCTATATAACAAGCAAATGATAATTAAATTTTAAATGACAACAAATCTGGTAAAGAAATGTTATAAACTCAGTGCCTATGTCCCATTTGAATGAAGAATGACATCATCCTACCAATGATGGTAATAGGAACTGGGAGGACTTTGGTCCTAAGAGTGAAGAAGTAAAAATATGGGATGAGCGCCTTTACATAAGAACACCAGAAGGGGCTCTCACTCTTTCTCCATGTAAGGGCACAGTGAGAGGGTACATCTATGAGCGAGGAGGTGGGTCCTCTCTAGGCACTACATCTGTCCATGGCTTCATCTTAGACTCCTCAGTACATCTATGAGCGAGGAGGTGGGTCCTCTCTAGGCACTGCATGTGTCCCTGGCTTCATCTTAGACTCCTCAGTACACCTATGAGCGAGGAGGTGGGTCCTCTCTAGGCACTGCATCTGTCCCTGGCTTCATCTTAGACTCCTCAACCTCCAAAGTCTGAGAAACACGTGTCTGTTGTTTACAGCAGTCTATGGCGTTTCCTTTCCTTTTTGTTTTAAAAAAATGTTTTAAAATTTATATTCTCTTTTTATATTTGTCTGTGTATATGTCTGCCTGTTGGCTATAGAGGCTGGAAGAGAGCACTGGATCCCCTAGAACTGTTATGACAAACGACTGTGAGCCACTTTATGGGTACTCACTCATCTAGGTGAACACAGGTCCTTTGGAAAAGCAGTCAGTGCTCTTAACGTCTGAGCCATCTCTCCAGCTCCAATGTTTCCCTATTATAAGTGTAACTAGGATAAAAAAATGTCATCTCAGAAGTAAGTTCTACACTTCTGACACTTTCGTGCTTCACACATAAAATGAACAGCCAACACTGGGCAAATAAACAATCTACAAAATTCTAAACTATCTTCAAAATGATTAAAGGACTAAATACATTTATAGTATTAACTATATTTGAAAACTGGACACACACATACTGTGTCCACTTTGGTGGTAAAAGGCTCAAAAAGTGCAAAATCATCTGTGTTAAATTTCCATGAAAGAGCTTATCACTAAACACAACCTTGAAAGATGAGAATCACTCACCATAGACTACTGCAGTAATAAAAAGTATGCCCAGATGAAGGTCTGACTATGAAAGCACTTAAGAGCCTTGGTGCCTCAGAAACAATACAGGTAGCATGCTGTGACAGTTAACCTTGAATGTCAACTTCACTGCATTAAGAATCCTAGAGATTAAAAGGCATAGATGGGTGTGTCTGTGACAGCATTTCCACAGATAATTAGACCATGAAGGCTCTGACCCAAGGAATGAGGTAATCTACTGGAGATAGGATGGCTTTATCAGGTGATAAGCCTGACTGAAAACCATTAGCCACTGATCTTCTGTCCTTAGGGAAGCATCTTGCTCAAATCTTTCTGTTACTTACATTCACTGCTTTATATAGCATGAGGTAAAGCTTTTCTGCCACATGTGCCCACCAGGATTATGTTCTGCTGCAGTGCAGGGAAATAAGCAACTACTGACAAGAGCCCCTGAAACTATGAGTCAAAATAAATCTTGAGGCTGGAGAGATGGCTTAGTACTTAAAAGCACTGGTTGCTCTTCCTGAGGACCTGGATTTAATTCCCAGCACCCATGTCACAACTACTTGTAACGACAGTTCCAGGGGATCCAGTGCCCTCCTCTGGCCTCCATGGGAACTGCATGCACATGGTGCAGCTATGTATGTAGGCAGAACACTCTATGAACACACAAATAGTGCTAGCTACTGAGAGGGGAAAGTAAGCCTTTCCTAGCTAAGGTTAGGAAACGTTTATGATCATGACTTCCTATTATTAGCTTACAGACTAAATTCAACAGTCTGCTGACCTAAACCCTTTCCATGTGGATGCTGGGTTTCAAACCTGGGTTCTCTGGAAGAGTAGATAATACTGTAAGCCATGTCTCAAGACCCTAGGAGTTTCTTTTACTTTTTAATTCACATATAAAACAATGGCTTTCATGATCACATTTCATACATGCCTGTCTTGATGGCCCTCCTCCCTCACTCCCTTCACATCCCCCTCCTCCCCTACGAGTGCCCTTCCTTCCCCAGGTAGTCCTCTCTGCCTTTTAGGTCATGTGTATTCTATTACCTTATTTTTCCTCAGAAAATCTTTTTGCTGTTCCATAGCCCTCTTTTTTGTTTTATCTCCTATCCCACACATGTAAAAGTTAAAATCTATTCACTAAGACTTTAATGATCATTGTATTTGCAGGTTGTTCCTGAAAGATGCCACAATGATATCTTATGCCATCATCTCAACGAGGTAGACTGACTTCCCAGAAGGATGGAAAAATTCATCAGTTCTACACAAAGAAAGGGACAAAGTTTTCTTTTTACAAAGACAGCACCACATTCTTAAGTGCCCTTGCCAAAATCAGAGGGCTTTGGTAATGGAGTCTTTTAGTAGGTATCATTAGGCAGTAATCCAAATACATTTCAAATGTATTAAGAAACCACTTTGATTAAAAACCAACATTACTTATATTCTTAAAACAATAAAAACCTTTTTTGACAGGCTGCCAAGTGTTTTAAAGTATTTATAAGATTTTTCCTAGAGTACATGTTAACTAAGTTTTAGCTTTTGTGGAAAATGATTAAGAGGAAAACTATGAATACTCTGACAGGCTATATATGTTCTAAGTGAAACCCAAATATGACTTGAAGTAACATTTGTACAGTACTTATTTTCCACTGAGTTTAAATAGCGGTAGGTATTTCCTTTAACCTCACATGAATGGCATTCCTGATTAATTCAATGGGATCTTCTTTTAAAAACAAAAGAAAGATAAACTAAAACAAATACCTAGGAGAATAAAAGTGTTCCATGAACCAAAATAATTCTTCAGATTATACAATGAGTCATCAAAGAGTTCCCTTAGACAGGGGCTCTCTTAGTTCATTTTACATTGTTTTATAGATAGAAGTCCATCCAAATGAACTCCCAATCAGTATGTCTTATGCCTAATACACTTCCAGCTATATAATTACAAACTAAGCATTTAACCAGGTCTTGCCTATGATTAAAACTATCCTAGTCATAGAACTGCACAAAAATTCAGTTCCCAAACTGAAAATAACTCATATCAAAACTAACTAGTAAAGGGCAATGCCTAAGAATACAGGTGAGCTGAGAACTCCCAACTCCTTGAAAATACACAGATTAAACATTTCACACGTCCCCTTGGCTCTGAAGTCACTGTTAAGTAAGGATTAGTCTTGACTTTTTGTTGCTTCTTCAGATCACATAGTGGACAAGCAAGCAAAGAGCCATATTAAATTTCAAAACCAAATTACCCCTAAGCAGAAAATAAGGTTGATAATCAGAACCTGTGTCCACTAGAAACAAGTGTATGAGCAAGTATGTAGTGATAAACACATACACACATAAGTCATAAATAACTCCTCTCAGAATAGTTTCAATAGTCAGAAACTTAATAGGATAAAAAGGTAGATAAGCAATATCAGAATTGAGGGAAGCCACGGGGCACTCACCAGGGCACACAGTGATTTCTTCTGCAGAACTTCCCGGCATAAGAACTAAGCTTCTCTTACTGGTCAAAGCTGCAATGCTGAAAACAGAATCAAACAACAAGTGAACTCCTCACAGAATAAAGCAGAGCACAGGCCCACAGCAGTGGTGGGTCCTTTAAACATCTACAAGGAAACAGAATATTCTGTCCAGTGTCACAACCAGAAAGCAGGGCATCCATAGTGCAGAAGCCAGATGGAGGGAGGAAGGAAGCTTTCAAGTCCAGGAAACTGGTAACTGGAACGAAGCTCCTTTAGTTGTCTTCACAGCAGAAGGGTAAAGAGCAAGGAGTAGCAGTAACTCCCAGAGAAGACCAAACTTATACTACAGTATAACGATGTCGAAGGTGCTTTGCAGTCTGGCTACCAGTTACAGCCTTGTGAAGAGAACAGACACATGAATGCAGAAAACATGGAGATTCTCCTGATAGCACAGTACCTTTTCCTCACTTTACAGTTAAAGTTTCACTTTATCTTGAGATATAGCTTTCCAAGCAAGAAAAATAAAATAAAACCCCAAACTATCCTACAGCAAAAATCTGCCCACACAAGTTGAGTATCTCTTCTGGGAAAAACTTAATTATGAATGACTTCCCTTATCCAACCTTCTGGTTTTTCCTGCCTGTTTGTTCATGGAGTGTGATCTCTTCCTGACACCAGAACACATGGCTGAGAGATCTGAGAATCTGAAACAGCCCCTCATGCCTCACAGAGTTTTATGATTAGTTTGATCAAGTATGCAAGAAGACACTTAAAAACACAAATCCTCACATCAACCAAGAGCCACAGAGAAGAGAGACTAGCCACCACTGAGACTCATGATAAATAACTAAACCATGACAGGAAACCACAAGTGATTTCTCCCTCTAAATAAAACATTTCAGAACATTTGTTATAAACCTAAGCTAGACACAGTTTACACTGCATGTAACATTAGGGCTCTATTCAAAAAGTCTATCACAAGACAATTTGCTGACATTTATAAAATGGGCTAATCAATTTGAAGTCAAACCACATTGTATGTGATTTCAACTCTCTCCTGGTGACAAAGTGTGTAATCATTTATTAAAATCTACATCTGCTCTGCACAGACTCACCACAATAAAACAGAGAGGTCTACAGGGAGCAGAAGACCAACTCCAGTTTAGAACATTTCCAAAGTGTCTTAACAGCAAAAGAATCAAACTATTATCATAGTCTTCAGCATAGGGACAGACACCTAATCCTATCCACCAAAAGCTTAATAAAGACCACGATCTAAATTCCAGTAATGGTAACTGGGCCTTAAACTCCATATGAGAGATGACAGTCACTCAATACAAAGATTACCTCTTGAGAAATCCTCCAAACTCAACTGTCAGACAAAGGGGAAAAGTGGCTAGAAACCTGACCTAGTTAATAACCAATTAGCCATCCTCTATTATTTAAGAAGAAAGATTTGGAAGATAAAACTCCATCAACTAATCAAGAATGTAAGAAGTGGGCTGGAGAGATGGCTCAGAGGTTAAGAGCACTAACTAGTCTTCTGAAGGTCCTGAGTTCAAATCCCAGCAACTACATGGTAATTACTGTAGGAGTAATTAATGAGATCTGTAATGAGATCTGATGCCCTCTTCTGGGGTGTCTGAAGACAGCTACAGTATACTCACATAAAATAAATAAATAAATCTTAAAAAAAAAAAAATGAAAGTATGCAAATACAGTATCAGATAAGACACTAACCAGACACAACGACAGAGTACTGAGTAAAGGCGGTACAGAATTTATGTGGCCTGAATAACACACAAGCTTAAGAAGTAAAATTTTCGGGGCTGGAGAGATGGCAACAGTTATGAGCACTGGTTGCTCTTCAAAAGGACCTGAGTTCAATTTCCAGTAACCACATGGCAACTCACAACTAACTGTCTGTAGTACCAGCTCGTGGGGATCTGATGTCCTCACATAGACATATATACAATGCACATAAAATAAAATAAATTATTGAAAAAAGAAATAATATTTGGAAGTGCATAAGCAGACCAGTAATATGGCTGTCTCTGTGAAAGCCAGTAAAGGAGACCATCAGAATAAGAAGAATCAGACTGCTAAAAAAGATAGAGGGAAAAGCTTTGAAAATCTAACAAGTGACAGCGCATTGGAGAAGAGCAAGAACAAAGGCGCACTAAGTGCACATCAAGCTGAGGACATTATCTCCACACGTCCTCAGCCCACAGAAGGAACTCAGCAGCCATTTCAAAATGCAAGGCAGATAAAAGCAAGGTAGGTCTACCCTAGGATAAGTCCCGGCCCTTCCAAGCCTCAAATCCAGTTTCAGATTTCCATGAGGCAGTGGTTACTCCAGTAGACAGATCTGTAGTGGAGACAAATTCCATTGTGTTATACCATATGGCTTAGAATGTAGTGGCCAGGCACCGTTTTGGGGGTAGGAGGAATTGTGTTTAGAGAGGAGGCTCAGTGGTTAAGAGCACTGGCTGTCCCTCCTAAGAACCCAGGTTCAACCCTCAGCACCACATGGCAGCTCACACATATCTGGGGATATGATGCGTTCTTCTGGCATCCAAGGGTACCAGACACAAATTTGCATGTAGCTATGACACCCATGCACATAAAAATAAATAAAAATTTAAAAAAGACTGAACTACTCTGGGGGCCTGAGATCAAGGAACATCTACAAGATAGGAAGCCTCAATTTAGTCTGCCACAAACCTTTAGTCAGGGAAGCCTCTTAAAAGCGGTTGTGGACAGCAGCAGGGCTGGACTCTGGCCAAAGGGCACAGGCAACATGAGACTGGCTTAGATTGTATCATGTTTAAGCAAAGACAATCCCATCCATGCTCAGTGGTCGGGAACAGATCTCATCAACAAGAGCTATGCTGGAGTTTAATAGCTCTGAGCCTTAGGCCAGTAAGCAGATCAAACTTTACAGTTACCTACCTAAATTCATTACTGTTAAGCCCAAGAACTCTGAAGTTCCTGGGGTGTAACGATACCCAAAAAGACATCTTTCCAGCAGGGTGATTAATATACAGGAGGCCCTGAAAATAAGAAAGCAGGTCTTCTGCCTGTACCAATCTCAGTGCGGATATGATTTCCACACTTCCAGCCCACTTGGGAGACACTCCTTAGATAAACAGCCACTTAAGAAGATACAATATGTATATAGGATGAGAAACTCTGTCCAGCCCACAGAATGCAAAGCTAAGTGTATCTAACAAAGCCTGACAAGCAAAGAAAGAAAATAGCTGTGCAGAGAGCTCTGGAGTGTAGCAATAGACTCTGTAACAACACAAACCAAAGGAAAGACACAGCAACGTCCAGTCAGCCCGACCCTCCTCCTGACTCCAGACACAGCAACGTCCAGTCAGCCCGACCCTCCTCCTGACTCCAGACACAGCAAAGGTCCACAGTCAGCCCCACCCGCCTCCTGACTCCAGACACAGCAACGTCCACAGTCAGCCCGACCCTCCTCCTGACTCCAGACACA
>NW_022196913.1:59626331-59628301 GCF_008632895.1 Mastomys coucha
AGCCCGACCCTCCTCCTGACTCCACACAGCAAAGGTCCACGGTCAGCCCGACCCTCCTCCTGACTCCACACAGCAAAGGTCCAAGGTCAGCCTGACCCTCCTCCTGACTCCATAAGCATTATTCAAGGATCCAGAAAGAAGCTGGTAGAACAGCTCATCTTTTCTTCTTTCTCTGTATTTATATTTTGTTTTGTGTTTATGTGTGACTTTTCCCCTACATGTTCAAAGGACTTTGAATATCTCACTTGTATTACTTATGTGATGTATACATGCACAGGCATGGGGATCAAAGGACAATTTTTCCAAGCTAGTACCCTCCTTCCACCACATGGTCTGGTGATCAAACAAACTCAGGTCATCAAGCTTGGGGAGCAAGTCCCTTCAGCCCTATTATCCAGGATTTTTCTTCTTTTGTTTTGCTTTCTCCCTATGTAGGCCTAGATGTCCTAAAACTCACTATGTAGACCAAGTTGGACTCAAACTCACCAAAATCCTTCTGTCATTGTCACCCTAGTAAAGTATTTTTTTTTCCTTTTTTTTTGGAGGGGTGAGGGGTAGAGTGGGTAGAAGGTATTGTAGTTAAATATTTTTAAATGTTTTTACTTATTATTTCTCTTCATTTATCTAATTTTGTTTACCCATTTTATTTTTTTATTTAGGAAAAAACCTTGCCATAGTTTCTTTTCTTAAGACAAGATCTCATTGTGTTGCTCTAACTAGTGTGAAACTCATTATGTAGACCAGGCTGGCCTTCTGGGAAGAGCTAGGATTAAAGTAGGTACCAGCAGGACTCAGCTTTCTTTTTCACTCTTTTCCCCCAATGATTCCTTCTTTCCCCCCTTTCATGTCAAGTTTATCTTACTGACTTTTTAATATTGTTATATTTTATGCTTTTATTCCCCATCCTACATTTGTTAAATTTTGCTTTGAACTTTTCTATTTAGTGGTGCTTTCTTACTCTCCTACTCCTGTCTCTCTCTTCTCCCAAGTTTTTCTCTATTTCATGTCTTTTTTTCATTAATTTATTTTATGTATATGAGTACAGTGTCAATGTCTTCAGACACACCAGAAGAAGGCATCAGATCCCATTACAGATGGTTGTGAGCCACCATGTGGTTACTGGGAATTGAACTTGGGACCTCTGGAAGAGCAGTCAGTGCTCTTAACCGCTGAGCCATCTCTCCAGCCCCATCTTATTCATTTCTTCTTCTTTTCATCTATTTAACTTTGCTCCCCACTTTTCTCCCCTTCTCCAGTTCCCTTTTCTCTCACTCATTTGCTATTTCCACACTTTCTTTAAAGAATGTTTAATGTCATACCACATTCTACAGCAGAATGGTACCTTCAGTTATACAGTTATTATATAACTGACTATATATTAATGAGATATATTTGACTTTGTGTATTTCTATATCTAATAGTTTGATATTACTGCTGCTATAGTAGTGTGTTTCCTCCCGAGTAGGCTGCTAAGTAAGAAGATCCACCTCCAAAATCCCGAAGAGCTAGCGTAACCAACAGATACACAGATCACAACAATAAAATCCAAGAAATACAAAGTCAGGACGACACAAGTACCCTAAAAGACCATGATCCTCAACAATGGAAAGTAAAATAAGTAAAGTGCACATGAGGCTTTCAAATATTGTCTGGTAAAAATGACTTATGATCTAACTTAGCACACAAACATGGAGGAAAATTTCAGAAAGGAAACTGACATTTTTATTTGAAAGGGAGAGAGAGGAAGCAAAGGAAAAAGTAAGAAGCAAGGGAGAAGGGAAGGGAGAAAGATGAGGGAAGGGAGAAAGGTGAAGGAAGAAAGGTGAAGGAAGGGAGAAAGGTGAAGGAAGGAGAAAGGTGAGGGAAGGGAGAAAGGTGAGGGAAGGGAGAAAGGTGAAGGAAGGAGAAAGGTGAGGGAAGGGAGAAAGGTGAAGGGAGGAGAAAGGTGAGGGAAGGAGAAAGGTGAGGGA
>NW_022196913.1:59633825-59635784 GCF_008632895.1 Mastomys coucha
GGGAAGGAGAAAGGTGAGGGAGGAGAAAGGTGAAGGAAGGAGAAAGGTGAAGGGAAGGAGAAAGGTGAGGGAAGGGAGAAAGGTGAGGGAGGAGAAAGGTGAAGGGAGGAGAAAGGTGAAGGGAGGAGAAAGGTGAGGGAAGGAGAAAGGTGAGGGAGGAGAAAGGTGAGGGAAGGAGAAAGGTGAAGGGAAGGAGAAAGGTGAGGGAAGGGAGAAAGGTGAGGGAAAGAGAAAGGTGAGAAAAGGGAGAAAGGTGAAGTAAGGAGAAAGGTGAAGGAAGGAGAAAGGTGAAGGAAGGAGAAAGGTGAGGGAAGGAGAAAGGTGAAGGGAGGAGGAAAGGGAGAAGAAAGACAGGGAGAAGGAATTCAAAGTTTAATGGACAAAAATCAAGGTAGAGGTGCTGGAGAGACAGCTGAGTAGTTAGGGGCATTTCCTCCTCCTTCAGAGCACTGGGCTGGGTTCCCAGCATCCATACAGCTTGAGACTATCACAGTTTCAAAGGACTGCAGGCATACACACATACAACAAAATAACTACTGTTTTACGTATAGTGAAGAGCATCGCCAACACACTTGACCAAGCAGAAGAAAGAGTATCCAGGATGGAGGACAAGTGAGTCAAATACTACATTCAATTACTAGTGAGGAAAAAAAAAAGCTGGAATAACCAGACAATGTGGGCTACATCTTTAGTCCCAGCACTAAGGAGACAGAGGCAAGTGGATCTCTGTGAATATGAAGCCATCCTGATCTACAGTGAGTTTCTGGAGGACCAAAGGTACACAGTGAAGTAAGACCCCATCTCAAACAACAATCCATAGGACAGAAGACACAGCTGCTATGAATACTAATAGCATAACTATTCAATGAAACTACAGCAGAAAATCTCTCAAACCTTTTCAAAGAAACAGGCATTCTGTTTGAAGCAAGAAGCATTTGTAACATAGACATGTTCAGAGAAAAACCCTCTGTATAACATGTTATAGTCATGAAGTCAAGCATACAATGCAGGAGCTGAGGAAACAGCTCACACACTAAGTGCTTGGCACTAAGTCTAAGAACCCGAGCTCAGATCCACAGAAACCCACGTAAATGCTCCTGCTGTGGCAGTGACCTGCAATTGCAGTCTCAGAAGGCAGAAACAGGAGACCCCCTAGAGCTAGCTGGCTAGCAAGACAAACCACACTGGTAGGCTCTGGGCTGAACTGAGACATCTGCCTCAGTGAGTAGGGAGGAAGAGTAATCTAGAAAGATCCTCTACATCCATCCTGGGCGTCCACATGCACACACCCACACACACATGCAAAGCATGAATATATACACACACATGAAAACAATACAAAGCAAAGAAGCAATATTCAAAACGGTAAAAGAAAAACACCAACTCACTACAAAAGCAAAAACATCAGAACAATATCAGTCTCTCATTAGCACTGTTCAAAGCCAAGGGAACATGGAAAGATATATTTTAAGCACTAATAGTAAATAACTGACACCCAAAGATGTTACATCCAGAAAGGTATCTTCTAAAACTGAATATAAATAAATAAAATTGAAGAAAAATAATAGCATTTCAAGAAAAGCACAAACTAAGGCAGTCTGTGACCATCAAGATGGCACACAGAAGATATAATCAGTCAGAAACCAAAAAAGGCTGGTAGAGCCATTCTGATATTTGATAAAGTAGATTTCAAACTAAAATTAGAAGACATAAAATGTCACTACATATTTAAACAATTTACTGGGCATGGTGATGTACGCCTTTCATGCCAGCACTTGGGAGGCAGAGGCAGGTGGATCTCTTTGAGTTCAAGACTAGCCTCATCTATAAAGAGTACCAGGACAGCCAGAGGTATGTAGAGACCCTGTATCAAAGAAAAAGAAAAAAAGAAGGAAAGGAAAAGAGAGGAGAGGAGAGAAGAGGAGAGGAGAGGACAGGGGAGGGGAGGGGAGGGGAGGG
>NW_022196913.1:59637101-59643713 GCF_008632895.1 Mastomys coucha
GGGAGGGGAGGGGAGGAGAGAGGAGAAGAAAACACCTTGCACTTCTATCTTACTCCAGCTGGAATGGCTACCAAGAAACCGAATAACAAATGCTGGTAAGGATGCGGCTTAAAGGAAGTTTAAATTTTATAGCCACTATGGGTATGGAGGTTCCATGACAGACAGATGATAAGGGCGGGAAGGAATAAGGGAGGGAAAGGAGAGAAAAGACACAGAGAAAGAAAGAGAGAAGAGAATTACCATATAATCCAGCTACATTATACCATACCACACTGGGTATGTACCTGAAGAACTGTAAGTCAACATACCACAGGCATACTTGCATATCCGTGTTTAAAGTCACACTATTCACAATAACCAAGAAATGGAATCAGCCTAGATTTCATCAGTAAATGGATAAACAATGTTCATATACACAATGAAGCTCTGTAGCTATAAAAAATGAAATCATAACATTTTCAGGAAAAAGAATGGATGCAAGATCACAAACAAAATAAGCCAGATTCAGAAAAATAAAGACCACATACCATGTTCTCCTATGTAAAAGCTAGATTTATACATATTGTATATAAACCTATTATGTAATGCATGTTAATGTGTATTTGTAGACCATGAACCAAGTAAGGGGAGAATGAGACCTTAAGAGAGAGAAGAACAAGGCCAGGCGGTGGTGGCGCACACCTTTAATCCCAGCACTTGGGAGGCAGAGGCAGGTGGATTTCTGAGTTCGAGGCCAGCCTGGTCTACAGAGTGAGTTCCAGGACAGCCAGGGCTACACAGAGAAACCCTGTCTCGAAAAAATAATAAATAAGTAAATAGATAGATAGATAGAGAGAGAGAGAGAGAGAGAGAGAGAGAGAGAGAGAGAGAGAGAGAACAACAGAGACAGGCAGGTAGATCTCTGTGAGTTCAAAGCTTGGTCCACAGACCAAGTTCTAGGATAGCCAGGCCTACACAGAAAAATTCTGTCTCCAAAAACCAAAAAGAGGAGGAGAAAAAGATTTTTGAGAGAGAGAATTATGGACTAACCAGAAGAAAATGGAAATATCTGGACAGGAGAGAAGCCACCGAGAGAACAGTGAGCAATGAGGGAGGCAAGTGAATGAGAACAATGGAACAAATATATGGAGGTGACATGAAACCTATTGTTCTGTATGCTAATCTAAAAGAAAAAAGTAACATAACCAAAAAAGAAAGAAAGAGAGAGAGAGAGAGAGAGAAAGAGAGAGAGAGAGAAAGAAAGAAAGAAAGAAAGAAAGAAAGAAAGAAAGGAGAAAGAGAGAGAGAGAGAGAGAAAGAAAGAAAGGAAGACAAGCCATAAAGAATCAGTGTAGTAAGCTAGGATAGATTAGAGAACAGCAATAAACCGTGAGATTCATGCTAAGATGACTAGAGTGGGTAAGAAAACCTTTATGATCTCTTCCAAGCTTAATATTTTAGGCTTCTAAGAGATACACATTTGCAAACTTACATCTAAAAATGATTTCCAACCTTGGAACATAAAGGAGAGAAGAGCTCCCTGGCAAGTTTTCCATGTATATTGTTTCTCTCAAGAGGTTCCTCTTCCCTACCCTCATACTGTGGTTAGAGACCCGAGACCCACAGCGGAATACATCCTCACCTCTGTGAGGCAGGCACAGAGTCGTCTCCTTCAGAACTCTTTGGAACTTCTCCAGACGTTTCTTCAACAAACAGACCTTGGGAAGACTGGAAAGATACAGGAAACATCCTGAATACACAGGAGGACTTATTTCTTCCTTTGTTACTTATTTAGTGCATGTTTACATGTACACGTGGAAGCCAGAGGTCAACCCTGGATGCCAGTCCTCAGAAGTTCTAGCCGCCTTAGGTTCTTTGTTTATAACAGTCTCACTATATGGAGAGCAGGCTGGCTCCAGCTCACAGAGACCCTCTTCTGGGGTTAAAGGCACACAGCACTACACTAAGCCGAGCCCACCTTGCGTGTTGCTGTTTTTTGTTTGTTTATCTTTGAGGAAGGGGTGCACAGGTCACTGGTGCACATGTGGAAGTCAAACAAAGTGCAAGAGTCAGCTCTCACTTTCCACCATGTGGGTTCTGAGGATCAAATTCAGGTCCTCTTTCTTAGTGGTGACAAGCACCTTTCTTCTTAAACAGCCTCCCTCATTGACCTCCCTGCCTAAGCTGGATGGTTAGCCTCAAGGTATCCATGCACCTGTCTGCAACTCTCCAGCCACCACCACACCCAGCCTTTTTCTACACGGGTTTTAGGGATGGGATTTAGATCCTCATGCTTGCACGGCAACCAGTTCCAATTCAATGTTCTCCGAAGCCCGAGTTTCTTCCTCAAAACATAAAAAAAATAAAAAAATTTCTAAATTATCAAGATACACAATGTCCATACATAATACTATCTAGCCATATTAGAAATAGACTAAGAAGCAATTTAAATGTCCCCAAAAGGAGATTGGGTTAATAAGAAGAATAAAAAAGGCCAGCCATACTAACTCATGCCTTTTATCCCAGCACTTAGAAGGCGGGCAGACAGATACCTGGGAGCTCAAGGCTAGCCTTGTCTATATATCAAGCTCCTGGATAGCCAGAGCTATATAAGGGGCCCTGCCTCAAAACAAAATAATAACCCAGGCATAATGGTACATTAATGCCAGCACTTGGGAGGTAGAGGCAAGCAGATTTCTGTGAGTTCAAGGCTAGTCTGGTCTACAGAATGCGTTCCATGAAGAAAGCGAGTAATGCCACCCTACGTGGCTTTCTAAGAAAGCCCTCAACTAGGAAGCTTCTTCCAGAAAGCCGCTCTGGCCACTCGGGAGCGTTGGCAGGGTCCAGCATATTATCCATCCCCTAAACAGGCTTGGCATCCCTCTACAGTTCTAATAAATGATGATGTATAAAAGAAGGGGCGAGGAAAGGAGAACGTAAAAGGAAGGAAAACTGAACCTATAATCAAAAGAAAAGTTGGACAGCAGCAATGGGCCAGCAACATGGCTCAGGAGAAAAGGCACTTGCCACCAAGCCTGACAATCTGAGTTCCATCCCTGGGCCTCATATAGCAAAAGGAGAGAAATGATTCCCCAGGGGTTACCCTCAGACCTAAACACACTCTCTCTCTCTCTCTCTCTCTCTCTCTCTCTCTCTCTCTCTCTCTCTCTCTCTCTCTCTCTCTCTCGAGCGCGCACACACATACAAATATAACTTTCTAAAAACCTTTGCATTAAAATACAGCAACAATAAATAATGCACCCAACTCTTTAAATTAAGTAATGAATTTTTTCTTTGAAAAGAAAAGAAAAAGAAAAACAGGAAACACTGACACCTAGCGTCCACATAACACATTTCTGCTGACTTAGGAAACTGGAGAGATGTCTCTGAAGTATCAAGCCCCATGTCAAGCAACTGACAGAACTGATTCCCACAAGCTGTCTCTGACCTTCCTTGTGTGTTCTTACAACCACCCCCCCATACATACATAAATAAACATCTTTAAAAGTGCAGTGCTTTTTTTTTTTTAAGTAAAATGGAAAGTAACAAAGACAATGTCAACCTCTGGCCTCCAACCTCTAACACGCTTGCATATAATGTGTGTATACACACACACACACACACACACACACACACACACACACACCAAAAAAAAAAAGCCCAAAAGCATTGCACTAGACATTTTATACAAACTCACTTTTATCCTTACAACTACATAAAGATGGTGCTGAAGAGATGGCTCAAAATTAAGAACACTTGCTGCTCTTATAGAACACCGATTGAGCTCAGCACACAACCCTAACTTTCTTCTGAATATTATAAAGCATCATATAACTACAAATCCATTAAGTACACTTTTTAGAGTATTCTGTTTTATTAGTAAAGTTTTTATTACTATTTCTGTTATTAGACTTTGAATTTTTTAGTTTCTCTAGTTACAGTATTTGTTTAATTTTCCTTACAATAAAGATTTATGAAGTGATAGCTCCTAAAAGTATTCCTAAAATATAGTTTTGACTTTTGTATTTTAATAATTTTGTGTCTTTAGCAAGCCATTTAGTATCAATTTTCACAGCTATGAAACGGGAAATAACAATTCCTATTTTTAAATAGTTTAAAGGAAGGTAGAGAAACAAGATGAACAATGTCCACACATAATACTATCTAGCCATATTAGAAAGAGACTAAGAAGCAATTTAAATGTCCCCAAAAGGAGATTGGGTTCATTAGAAAAAGTCACCAGAAGCAAAATTAGAAATCTACCATGATGAGAAAGAAGGAAGTCGGAAACTGTCTGAGCCTATGTGACAGATTACCTCCCAAGGAGTGACATGGTGGAGGAGGGGCACTGGACCCTGCAAGTGCACTTCTGACCTTGCACACTATGGCATTTGTGCACACAGAACACACACACACACACATACACACACACACACAAGGGGAGAGAGAGAGAAAGAGAGAGAGAGAAAGGAAGAAAGGAAGGAAGGAATGAAGGAATGAAGGAATGAAGGAAGGAAGAAAAAGAAAGAGAGAGAAAGACAGGCAGACAGACAAAAACACTATATAGAGATTTTTTCATCTCTATATCAGGAAATATCCATCAATCTGAATATCATGCTGGTCCAGGTTTGAGGGGCTAGCATTCATATACCTCTGATGAGAATGCAAATATATGATTTTCTATAGATGACAATTTGGTAATAGTTAACAAAACTAATGTAAGCAGCCTCAGATCCATCATTGTATCTATATTATAAATTATCCTACAACTATCTCCCATGTAGATCTAATGTCCTCTGTTCAAGGTGCTAATACAGGACTACTTGGGACAGAGAAATACTAGAGACAACTTACATGCTCACCAGTCAGCTACTGAATAAGTCATGCTTTATCCAATACCAGTATATCCCATATCTCCAAATAAAGTATGGTGTGTGTGTGTGTGTGTGTGTGTGTGTGTGTGTGTGTTAAACTGAGTATTGTTATAGAATGATCTCAGAATTACTAAATAAAAAGAACAAAAGAATATATACAGTAAACTACCGTTTGTTTAAGTGACAGGCAGAGAGCTACAGACATATCTCAGTTGGCAGTGCTTACCTAGCATGCATGAAGTCTTGGATGCCATCCCCTGCACTATATAAAGCACAGAATAAAAGTACTTGCCTGTAACCCCACTACTTGGGAGACAAAAGCAAGAGGATCACAAGTTCAAGGTCATCCTTGCTACTTAATAAGTCTGAGGGTTTCAAAAAACAAAAAAACAAAACAAAAAAAAACAAGTCTGAGGCAAGCCTGGGCTTCATGAGAACCGATAGGAACTGAGGTTCCCAGAAAAAAAAGCTACATCTACACTGTTCATTCTACAAGGCTGTTTAATTGATTAGAACCTCAATGACTGTGGAAAGACTGTAATGTTGCATATCTGGAACCAAATTTTCTTAGTCCCAAAGTAGCCATTTATTGATCACCGGTGTGTGTGAATAAACATTCTTTTGACTATTAGGTAGTGGAATATATGAGCAGACTCCTAGCTCCCACCAACCCAAAAGCTAAGAATGTCATCTGACAGTAACTGAGCCCTATACAGAGATTTCCTCATTTTTACTGCAATCTGATGTTCCTATTGTTATTTGAAAAATGTTTTCTTTTTAAATATATTTTTATTATTTTTAGTTGTGTAAAGGTGTGTGTCTACATGAGGGTATATGTACACTGAATGCTGCTATCCTCAGAAGACAGAGGCATTCGATCACCTGGATGAAGCTAGACTTATAGAGAGCTGTGAACTGGGAGTCCCACCCGGGTCCTCTGGAGAGCAGCAAGTGGTCCTAACCACTGAGCCACTTCTCCAGAGTCCTTGAAAAGTGTTTTTATCTTTAACTTTCTTTGTTCAGTTACTATAAAACCTTCATAAAACTGATACCTTGCTGGAACGTGTAATTTGAGGTAACTTAAATCTGTGTTCCCAGCAATTCATATTTGGCTGCAGAATAAATTAATTCTTATGCCTTCTGAGATGAGAGCTGTGATTTTCACATTGACACTTGTCAAAAAAAAATGGAGAAAATATATATATTTTATATTACATAAAATATCATGGAAGGATACACTAAAAATTAGTAGCATGGATTGAATCCAGAGAGGGGAAATGTCTGGCTAGAAGGTGTAGCTTAAAGACAAATATATATTTTTAATTTGCATTTCCTTGAATATTTTAAAACATCGTCTGTAGAAAAACGTTTTAAAAATAAAAAGTTTGGAAAAGAAAATATGGTATACACTAACAAGATGGAATAATGTGTTGATATATATCAGAATAAGTGGAGAAAGATTTCTGGTAAATTATAAAGTAAAAGAAATGAACAAAGTTTGTACAGAAGAGTCTCCATTTTGCTTAGAACTGAAAATAAAAATGTGTTTTATATGTATAGAGATGATGATGACTGCCTTTGGTGGTTGGATAGCAGATAACTATTGGGGTTTGTGTTGTTTGTTTTTGTTTTGTTTTGTTTTGTTTTTTGAGACGAGATCTCACCGTGTAGCCTAGGCTGGCCAGACGGCCTCACCCTCCCGAGTGCTAGGATTACAGGTACCACCATACCAAGGTTCTTTTTTTTTTTTTTTTTTTTT